>NC_084897.1:12887127-13014627 GCF_958979055.1 Alnus glutinosa
AAGGACTCCAGTCTGTTCTATCTATATCTCCTTCTCTTAGTCTGAAAGAATACAACATCTCAAAGAAAGAAAAGACCACCTTCACCTCCCAATCTTGAACTAGTCTAGTAAAATTTACATTCCAGTGAATATTCCCATCTCGAAATTGCAAGTAATCCGCTACCCACGCATCCTTGCTACGTGCAATGCTGGACAATTCCGAATAAGATATCTTCAATGGACTATCCTTAGACCACACATAATGCCAAAAAGGTCTAACAAACCTTTGACCTATCACCCACCTCATATCTAGCAAAATTTGAAAACGTTCCCACCCCCTTCTTATAAGTTTCCATACTCCCACTCCAAATGGCCCTATTGCCTCCTCAAAGCACCAACCTCCCCTTAGATTATCATATTAGTCTTTATCACCAACATCCACAATGCCTCTCTCTTTGTAGCATACCACCACAACCATTTTTCCAGAAGAGCTTAATTAAACTAAATCAGATTTGTAACTCCCAAACCACTTGAGTTCATTGGAGTACAAATTCTTGACCAGTTCACCAAATAAAATTTAAACTCATCCCCAATTCCACCACAAAAAATCCCCCTAAATTTTCTCAAGCCTATTAGCCACTTCCACTGGAATAGGGAAAATAGACAAATCATAAGTAGGTAAATTGGATAGCATACTTTTGATCAGAGTCAATCTACCACCCTTAAATAAAGTTTTTTCCATCCAGCCAACCGACGTTCCATTTTCTCAATAATGCCATTCCAAATAGATATAGCCTTATAAGAAGCATCTATTGGCAAACCAAAAACTTCATCGGCAATGAAGATACTCTACGACCAATATTACAGGCGAACCCTTCTACATCTCCCACTTCGCCTATTGGAACAGTTTATGATTTTGCTAAATTAATCTTCAATCCCGAAATAGCTTGAAAACATAAGAAAATGTTATGCAAATGTCGTAGTTGTTCGGAATTTCATCACAAAAAATCAAAGTATCATCAGGAAACAGTAAATGAGACACTGACAAATCTTCATTGTTCTTCAACCCCAATGAAAATCCGAACAAGTCTCCTATTCCATTGTAGCAGTTAGGGTGTAAACGAGTTGAGCTACTCATGAGCTTACTCGAGATCGGTTAGAATAAACTCGACTCGTGCTCGAATCGATTATTAAATGAGCTACTCATGAACACGAAATCAAACTCGATTATTAAACGATGCAAACTCATATAAACTCGGCTCAACTCAATTAAACATCGTGAACCTGTTCGTATAAGGATCAACTCGTTTATTGAGGCTCGAATCATGTATATATATATATATATAGTTTACAAATTGAACACAACTACAATTTCGATACCCAGTCTAATACTCTCATGGACTATTATACTTAGTAGGTCTACTAACCACCCCAACAGATTCCCACCTTTACAGCCTTATTACAAGCCCAACAGCTCAACTACAAACATTACAAGCCCAACAAATCAATTACAAACAGTTATACAAAACTGTGCGTTTAACAAAAGCCAACTATTATTACATATATTTCCAGATGCTTCTGATATACACTTGTCCAGCTGTTTAACACAACCGCAGGTCTCTCCATCTGATCGCACTGCCCAAGGTTACCTTTCACACGTCTCAATACTTCACATCACGCACGCCTAACGTTCCTATAACGTCTCTGCCTCACTGCCCAAGACTAATTTCACAAGTCTCCACATTCAAACCCCAACGTCTCTCCAACGTATCTCTTCTCTACAACACACTGAATACTCCAATGCCTCCTCTTTTGCCTTTCTTCCTCTACCTCTTACAAAACATCAAGCAAAGGTGTTCTTCTCAGTCGTTCCGTGGGCTGCTGTCTTCAGCCTTTGGAATGTTCCGGCGTTGGGTATAGCGTGGTTGAGAGAGAGAGATTCAAGAGCTGAAGGGGCAGTGCTAGGCGCGTCACTGGCCATTGCGGTAGTCTCCGGCCAGAGAGCACATCAGGGAAGCCATCGCACGCAGGGAACCTTTGGGCGGTGGACTCGTACCGTTTGGGTGCCAGGCGAATCTGTTACTCAAACCGAGCCGAGTACTCAAGCTCGTGCTTGTCTAATAGGTGAGCTCGAGCTCGATCTCGCCCAAGGTTTACCCCTTGGCGAGCCGAGCTCTATCCCAGTTTCTTGGCTCGTCCCAAGCTTGAGTTCGAGCTCGAACTTGAGAAAAAATCAGACGAGCCGATCCCGAACAACCAATACTCACTCAGGATCAGCTCGTTTACACCCCTAGTAGTAGCCATCATCCTACTCAATGCCTCCCTAACCACCACAAACAATAGCAGCGATAATAGATTCCCCTGTCTCAATCCACGAGAGCTAGTACAAAATCCGAATAGTGAACCATTAACAATAATGGAGAACCGCACTATAGTGATACAATGCGCTATCCAATCCCTCCATTTCTCCCCAAATCCACATCTTTTCAACAAATAGAGTAAGAACTCCTAATTTACATGATCATACGCCTTCTCCAAATCCAATTTGTACAACTTTCCAGGTTCCCCAAATCAATCTGATCCGACTATTCAAACATGTATTAGCAATCAACACTGAATCCAAAATTTGTCTACCTCCAATGAATGCATTTTGTGAATTAGAGATAATCTTTCCCAACACCAATTTTAACCTGTTTGCTAAAACCTTGGAAATAATTTTATAAACCCCACCCAATAAGCTACGGGGTAAGGAAGAAGGAAGGAAGTATCGCACTTATTGCATTTATCATTAACTTATTGGACAAAAGTCCTTAATGTCCATAGCGTCTGCCTTCTTTGGGATAAGAGAAACAAAAGTTGCATTAAAACTCTTCACAAACTTCCGTCGACTATGAAACTCCTTAAAAACTGCCATGATGTCCTCTTTCATTACCTCTCGACAATTCTGGAAAATGGCAATAGTGAAACCATCCGTCCCCAGAGCCTTGTCACCGTTCAAATCCCTCACCACCTCCCATAGTTCTTGCTCCTCAAAATCTCTTTCCAACCAGTTACTCTCTTCTGCATCAATGGAAAGGAGCAAAAAAGCTATCCACCTTTGGTCGCTAAGTAAACTGTTTGGAATACAATTGATTGTAGAATTGCACTATATGCTCATTTATTTTAGTAAAGTCAAAAGACATGTATCTATTAATAACTAAAGAATCCACTAAGTTATTTCTTCAATAGGAATTTGCCACCCTGTGAATTTCTTTTTTTTTTTTTTTTTCTTTTTTTTTTTTTCTTTTTTTTTATCCCCCTCCCTCAACCACATGGCTCTAGATTTCTAAGTCCAACAACTCTGATTGATTGTTGGACTTACCTTGTTCTACTCAATTATGTTAAGCTAAGCTAGTACCTATTATAAACTTTCAGCTCAATAGAAATATCCTCCAACTCACTTTCTCAAGAAGAATAACTTTCTCCAATTCCTTAGACATATCTTCCTTCCCCCTCCTTTCATCTTCCATTAAAACTCGGCCCTCTCCAATAAAATCCAGCTCCCAAATGCCCCCTAAAAAATCCTTCTTTTTCCTCCCTACATCACCAAAAACCTCTTCATTCTATTTCTTCAAATCTACTTTCAAAGCTTTCAACTTACTCGCCAATATAAAAACTTGGTAATCCTTGAAAGCTATAGGACAGACACCAAGCTTTCACCTGCTCCACAAATCCTTCTGATTTCAGCCACATATTTTCAAACTTGAAATACCCACTACCTCCCCCTGGCACCCTACAATCAAACATCAATGATCTGACAAGATTCTTGGAAGTCTCCTCTTTTAGACATCATAAAAATGCTCTTCCCATTTAAGAAATCTATCAGTTATAGACCAAGCATGCACTTGCTGATTATGTGACCAAGTAAAACTCCCACCTACAAGCAGGATATCCACCATAGCTGGTGAATGTCTGGAACCACCTGATTTTTCGGTTGGAAACCGAACATTAAAATCTCTCCAAATACATCACGACAATTCCCACTAACTCATAAGACCAAGCAATTCATCCCACAGATATCTCCTTACACCATCATCATTTGGACCATACACCCCTGTAAACACCCAAACAAAATTATCCTCATTCCTAAGAGAAGACGCTATTGTGAAGCTCCCCACATAATCCTCAATCTTCTCCACCACCAGCTTATCCTACATTAACAAAATCTCACCAGAAGCCCCTCTCGACCCCATAAATATCCAATCCACATGTGGGCAACCCCATAAACTACGAGCCACCTCCCTAGAAATATACTCCAATTTCGTCTAAGAAACATACAATGCCCGCCTTCCAATATATGGGAAGCACTCTAATCCTCGGCCTTTTATCCTTCTCATTTAGCCCTCTTACATTCCATGATACTATCCTGGGTTTCATAATGAACGGTTAGAACCCCTCCCCTTTCCTTTCCCTTTCTCTGCCTAAATAGTAGACACAGGTAATAAAATTAGAGTGCCCTCTTTACCTCCTGAACAATCCAACCTCTTTACCTCCTGGTTACCTTTAGTCCCTGTCTTGACACTTAATTCTAACACATAACCGACAAAATTCTGATTTCTTCTAGCTTCAATCGTAGAAAATAACGCCAACATTTGATCCTCAAAGTCATCCCACGACAACCCTACTACATGACAAAAATTCTTCACCCTTTCAACCACCCAATCTGAGGACATTGAATTTGGAACACCCTGTTCTTCAACCACATCAAGCAGATGGACTGTCAGTGGTTCACTCCATTAAACTCCTCCCCAAAAACATTCACCACTGCCAAAGAAGGATTATTCAAGGATTCTTCATCCCGACCTAAAGAAAAACCTGATACCACCCACCTTTAAACACACATTCAAATTAGTCTGACCCATGCCCACCTTCAACTTCCAAATGAATCCCCTTAAACAAAGATCCAATCGCCTGATTGCTTAACTCCACGTTACCTACACCCTTCACCCTCAACTGAAAAAAAAAAAAAAAAATCCCATTTGTGGATGGGATTCATGCATAAAGCGACTTCTAACCTGAAATTCTGCTAACCAAGTCTGTTTATAAGAAAACTCCCAAAATATGCATGTCCAAAGAAACGTACAAAACTTAGGTAACTCTATAGCTACACTCAGACACTATGATTTAAGAACCTGGAAATTGGGGTTAAAAAAAAAAACTGAAAGGACGCACCGTTATCTGAATCAGAGGGCTGAGAAGTTGACGCATCTCCGCCTATGTCTCTATTTAGGGCAGCCTGGAATGCTTCCACGTCCGCCCCCGAATGCATACTCTCGTCCTGTGCATATCCAAAACTCAAAAAGGTTAGAATTCTAATCCCATATAATCAAAATTCAAGATCGAGAGACACAGAGAGAGAGAGAGAACCTCATCTTCTTCAAGGAGCTTCATTATGGAAGGGTCCATGATTTTCTTTATGCACCACTGCCTTTGGAATTTCTAATCTCGCACTCGCAGGCGGGCGATCAAGTGAGTCTGGGTCCTATGGTATATAAACTAATATTTTGTACAAAAGATTGAGAATACCTTCGGTCAGGATGTGGAGTAAAAACCATATTTTACAACATCCAATAAGTGATTGACGCGTCAGTTAAAAACAAAAAATACAATGTAAATGAGAACACCGGATCTATACACAAAACAAACCTATCGACCAAAAACTGAGAAACACTTTTTCCCTTTTCATTCCAGAGAGCTTGAGAACAGTCTCACTTCTTCCGCAGAAAACTTGTCTTTCTCTCCCTTAAATTTGTGCCGTTTTGTTAAAAAAAATGAAAATCAACAAAACAGACCACCCAAAAATCAAGACAACACCCTCAAAATTTGGTCCTCCTTCAGCTAACAAAACAAATCACCAAAAAATTCCAAACAAAATCAACCACCGAAAAAAAAACCCAAATACAAGCAATTTCGCCACCCCCAGCCCAGAAGAACTAAAAATTGCAAGAATCTCACCTTGCTTGAAGAAACAAACCAACCCACAAAGAATCAAACCAAACCACAAAAATGCATGGCTGCTGCTGTGCCGGCATACCACTCTCGGGGCGGATCGCGTTCATGCGGTTTAAAAATGTTTTTTCCGCAATTCGGCCCCGTCCTTGCGGTTTCAGTAAAACCAAGCCCGCATGACATTTACTAAATGTAGATACGTCATTTACTGGGCGGTGCGGTGAAGGCCGGGGCGGTTATGCGGTCCAATTTGGACGGATTATGCCCACTCTTATCAAAGTAGGGTGCGTTTAGGGTTGTAATTTCATTGATAATAAGTAAGATTTTAAATTAAATCGTAGAACATAAATTATTTGAAAACTGCGTTTTTAAAAATTACGATTTGAAAACACAAAAAATTTGCATTTTCAAATTGCAGTAAACTGCAATTTTGCCAAACGTTTAATTGCGTTATTAAAAATCACTTTTTTAAATCACATTTTTTGAAATCGCAAACCCAAACAGACCCTAAGTGTTTTGTGGATGTAAATTATTTGGTGTGAACGGTCATATTTATTTTTATTTTATTTTTTGTCTTCACAGCAGATGTGTTTGCTTCCTCGCAAACGCCCTATTTACACCAAGACCATACTGAAGTTATTCTCTTTTTCATATCAAATTTAGAAAGACCGTAACACTATCTAATTTTGCTAATAAATCATTTTTATTAGGAATGGGATATATTATCCATTGAAGTACTTTATTAAGTGGTTTATAGTTAATTCTAACCTAGGGACACCTCTTTCTAACTTAGCATTTCTTTGTACATAAAAAGCAGAACTCCATAGAAATTTACTTTTCCTAATTAATCCTTTATCTAAAAAGTCTTTAATTTCTTTTTTTTTTTTTTTTGCAATATTCTAATAATTCTTTATTCATTTGGATGGGCTAGCTTTTGTGGGAATGTCTTTTTCATAAGGTAATTGAAATAGATATTTCTTTTAGTAGATTTATTTCTTTTGAAAATGGGGGCATGATAAATTTAAAAATAATTTATTGTCCTAAGATGTTAGTGGTAATTCGTTCATCTGTTACTTGAATGGATAGAGTAAAGCTAAAAATGAATTTCTTAATATTACTTTTGAAATCATACTTTTTACAAAAATAAAAGTTGTTTTAAAACATATTCAATTATTACAAATATGTACATTTGAACGTCTATAATTGATGGAAGAAAGGATCAGAACTGTGTGGTTAATGGGGAAAATATCACAGAGAAAATAAAATCTGTAATATCCCACACATTTAACATGTTGCATCAGCTTACGAGCTTGCAGCACCATCCATATTAAACCGGCGGTAAGAGAGATAATTATGAACCATGGATAATTCCAGATACGCAATTTCACTGATTTTTTTTATTTTTTTAATATATAATGAGAAATGTTATTTCATATACTCAGGTACATCTTCTATCCATCTTTTGTTCAAATCAACCATCCTACAGATTGAGAAGTATTAGAAATGTACAATGTACCACAGAATATGAAATAACATTTCTCTTTTATAATATACTTCAATAAAAAAATAACTTAAGATCTCTAGCAATATAAGGTGACCTTTAATCACTACAAAAAGGCAAACGAAGTTCCCCCCTATCTCTATGCCCCTCTGTCGCTGACCACTACAGAAGTAAAGACAACTTTCAAGGAGGAAAACGTCCCATGACCTGGTGATATAATGATGATGATGATACATTTGCGTGATCAACAATGGGCAGGCAGGCATCATATAGACTATCGTCCTTTTGCTCCTGCTTAGGCTTGAGCAACCGTAAATCATTTTCCCTCAGCCGCTGTCCTGAAAGGAAAGATTGAACTGGACCAGCAGGTTTTCCAATATTAAAATCAAAACCAGCAAGAGGAAGATTTCCAGCTTGAGGAAGGTTCAATGGCAGTGATATTGGGAAGTCTGGGACTAAAGAGGCATAAGATTGATGGTTTACATTGCAGTTAGAATTCAGTCCAAGAGAGGAGGCATAAGGCATGGTATTTTGCAAGGGCGGAAACTTCATTTGGTAAATGGAGGAAGCCCCAAATTTCATGTCGAAGTTACCAAGGAAACTGGGTCTCAGATAGTCATTATGGAATTCAGGTTTTCTATCAAAATGAGGTGCAAGCTCTTGAACTTGGGTTTCAGGCTTTGGAACGTTGGTGCTTCTGGGTATTGTAAGGGCAGGTTGAGGATTAGCAGCAGCAGGAGGTACATTACCACTGCCGGAGTTTACTTGACCACTGTTTCTGGCTACAGGCACTTCATGATTGTGTTTTCCCTCATACGTTGTAATAACACATTTAATATTGTGCGAGGCCCTTTCCACATGCTTCCGCACAGAACATCCAGCACTCGTGCATTTGTAGTAGCTCCTGCAGGCGAGAAATAAAATGAACAAAAATTCAATGCACAAGTAACTAGAAGGAAGCCTTACGTCTTGCCAACTTGGAGAATAAGCTTAATACCCAAAACCAACTGTCATCAAACAAGTAGAAACATGGAATAGAAGTATGGAACTTGAGTATACACACCACACAGCTCCCAATCACTCTGGTGTGGTATTTTATTTCAATGGGAGAACACACACACACACGCAGCATTTTATATTTTACTACCTAGGGTTTGGATTTCCTTTGACAACTTTTTGGCCATATTTCCGCCAGCGGTAACCATCGTCAAGTATGTCCACTTCGCTCTCTATTTGGACAACAACTCTTGGTTCACGGACAGCCCTGGATGCCAAATTTGCTTCAATCAAGCAGCTCTCTTTCTTCCTGTAATGAAAAATAATGTGAACAAATGTTGTAGCGATTGTGGCCCGTATAAAAGCCATTAAGCATAAGATTATATACCTTCTTTTTGACTCAGACTCATCGTCATCGGCATTGTCTCCAAGTGATATGCTTCCCTGTGTGGCCCCATCTTCATCATCATCATCACTAGCAAGTGTAGATGAAAGCTCTGGAGTCTCTAATGATTCAAGTACACCCACAGATTTCCCTTGGGCAATTGATAATGGATCTGAAAGCTCTGATACAACAGATGCTGAGGACGTGCCTTCCACCCCATCAGACCTCCAATCAGAACCAAGTTTCATATCCTTCGACCCTGATTGAATATTCCTCCAAACTGACCCACCTTCAGCTTTGACAAAGGATCCTTCATCCATCTCTGATATTTCATCCATTGAAAATGAGGACCCAAGGGATGCTCGGCGGGTAGACTGAGGTTTTGCATGATTATGAGTACCCTTATAGATGATTTCTGTTATTTGACCATCGTGGGATCGTTCCACTTTTTTCTTCACCTGACAATTTGCATGGGTACATTTATAGTAACTTCTAGGGTATTCACTACCTTTTACCTGTTTCTGCCCGTACTTTCTCCAATTGTACCCATCTTCTGATGCCCTTACCGTTCCAGTAGAAGCGTACGACCCTTTCAGGTCTTCTTCCAAAAGATGATTTGTCCCGATATCCTCTCCATGAATAAGCCCTTTGGGAAGAGAGTTTTGGTTGCTAGCTATATCAGAATGATGAATTTGCAAGTCAATGCAGTTGCCATTCATACTCATGTTTTTTAACACTTTCACCTCGGCGGATAAATCAATAGCACAATTCTTAGTGGTATCTGCTTTTGGGAGCTCTGTTGGGAATTCAAAATCCTTTGATGGTTGCACTGATGCAGGAGCTTGGTAGTCAACATCAGCTCCCTGCACAACATTGAGATAGATAGAAACCTAATTAGTTCAAACATACAGCATATAAAAGACCTCTATTGATATATCCGTTGCTTGGAAAACTTAATTATACATATGGCCAATGTGTTGAAACAAGTGCCCTATTTAGTGCAAATGAATTAGAATCAAACTGCTGGTCCAGGTCTGTATGAAAGAATCATTAAAACTTGTTTCCAAGAGTAGAACTTGTGGAATAGTGACCAATATATACAAACTAAAAGAACGGCGATATAAAAGAGAAGTACGACATTATTAATCTCCTTATCCCATAATTCAAGGGGAGAAAAAAGTGCTTAGGTTTTTACATGTACCTGTATGGAAGAACCATTAAAAGTTGATTCCAAAGTAGAACGTGTGGAATATTGACCATAATATAAACAAACTAAAAGAACGAGGATGGAAAAGAGAAGTATAACATTATTAATTTACTTATCCTATAATTCATGAGGGAAAGAAGTGGATAGGTTTTTACATGTTATCCATCAATAAGGAACTGTTTAACAACTTGGAAGAGAAGCTTCTTTAATTAACTGAGTAATAAACTTAGGGTTCCCTTTTTCTATGACACTTCATCAATTAAAACTTCAAGCTCAAATAAAACCCAGCTCCTCCAATGGGCATATGTCCTTACCCACAAGAGACATTTTTTTTTTTTTTAATAAATAACGTCATGTCATTAAAAAGCGCAAAGGGCTCCAACCCTACTACACAAGAAGTATACAAAAGTGCCCCTAAAAAGAAGAAACAGAGGAGCATGAAATTAAAAACCCTGCAAAAGTAACACGACTTGGTCTATGATGAGTCGAGACCCATACAAATAAAGTATTAAGCATGTTTCGACGCAATTCCAACACTGGCATTTCTACATCTTCAAAGTGCCTAGTGTTCTGTTCCTCTCATGCCAAAGACCCCACGTGGCATATAAAGGAACCTGCTTCCAAATTTGCTTAACTTGGTCACAACCCAACAAATTGCCCCAACTACTCAACAAATTCAGCACCCATCGCAGCATAACTCACTCCACCCCAAACAAAATATAAAAAAAGCTCCATACATTTCGTGCAACATCATAGTGAAGTAAGAGGTGGTTAATGGATTTCCCACTCTTTTTGCACATACAGCACCACTCAACCACCACTATATTATGCCTATGCAGATTGTCATGCGTCAAGATCTTTTCTAAGGCTGCTGTCCACACAAAAAACGACACCCGTGACAGAGCCTTAACAAGGCAAATACTCTTCCAAGGAAATGAGGAAACCTCTTGACTAGCTAAGGCTTTATAGAATGATTTCATTTCAAAATGCCCCCTCTTAGAGAGACTCCAAACTAACCTGTCAACCGCTCCAAGTCAAATCCAATGAGAATACAACCGCTCATAAAAAGAAAGGACCATCTCCACCTCCCAATCCTATGCAAGGCGTGTAAAGACAACATTCCAGTGTGCAACTCCATCTAACACATACAAATTATCTACCACCCAGGCATCTTTAAATCGAGCAATATTGAACAAAACTAGATAACAAAGCTTCAGTGGACTATCTCCACACCAAAGATCATGCCAAAACCGTATATTATACCCATCCCCCACCTCCAAGTATAAAAAGTATCCCACCCCCTTCTAATATATTTCCAAACACTCACCCCACAACCACCAATGAACACCATTCACTCCCCAAACTCTCGTACTTAGCTTCAATCACCAATCTCCATAAAGCCTCCCGCTCTAATGCAAACCTCCACATCCACTTCCCCAATAAAGCTCGATTAAATTGAATCAAATTTCGAACTCCCAAACCACCTTCCTTAATTGGAGTACAAATTGTGTACCAATTTACTACATAAAATTTTACCTCATCCCCAATGCCATTCCATAAGAAATCTCATTGTAGTCTCTCAAGTCTCAAAGCGACGCTCACAGGAATGGGGAACAACGACAAATAATATGTAAGAATGTTGGAAAGGGTACTTTTAATCAGAGTCAACCGACCACCCTTAGAGAAATATAATTTCTTCCAACCAGCTAATCGTCATTCCACTTTCTCAATGACTCCATTCCAAATTGAAGTAGCTTTAAAAGACGCTCCCAATGGCAAACCCAAATAAGTCATCGACAGAGACGCAATTCGACACCCAAGGATGTCAGCCAAATTATCGACATCTTCCACCGCACCTATGGGAACAAGTTCTTCTAATTTTCTTAAATTGATCCTCAACCCTGATGCTGCTTCAAAGCATAAGAAAATACACCGCAAATTTCAAACAAGTTTTGCCTGTGCACCACAAAAAATTAAAGTGGCATCCGCAAACAACAGATAATTCACCACTAATTCTTCATTATCCCTAGTTCATCGTCGTATTCAACATCCAGCTTAACGCTTCCATAACCACCACAAACAACAAAGGAGAAAGTGGATCCCCCTGGCTTAGTCCACGAAAACTCATAAATAAACCAGACGGAGTTCCATTCACCAAGATGGAAAATCTTACCGTAGATATACAAAATTCTATCCAATCCCTCCACTTCTCCCTAAAACCACATCGCTAAAGCAAGAAATCCCAATTAACATGATCATAAGCTTTCTCCAAGTCCAATTTGCACAACAATCCAGACTCCTCCGACCTAATTCGACTATCCAAGTATTCATTAGCTATGAGAACTAAATCCAAAATTTGCCGACCTCCAATGAAAGCATTCTAAAAATTGGAAATAATCATGCCCAATACTGATTTGAACTGTTAGCAAGTACCTTGGAAATGAGTTTATAGACCCCTCCCACCAGACTAATCGGCCTGAAATCCTTTACATCCGCAGCTTCTGTCTTCTTTAGAATCAAAGAAACAAATGTTGCATTAAAACTCTTCCCAAACTGGCGTCAATTATGGAATTCTGAAAACACTGCCATAATATCTTGTTTCAACACACCCCAACACTTCTAAAAAAAAAATAAATAAATAAAATAAAAATAAAAATAAAAAAATAAAGAAGCCATTGTGAACCCATCCGGTCCCGGCGCCTTATCACCATTCAAGTTCCGCACCACCTCCCACACCTACTCTTCAAACTCTCGTTCTAACCAAATACCCTCATCCGCATCAATGGATGAAAAAGAAAGCCCATCCACCCTAGGCCTCCAAGTACTCTGCTCGGTTTACAGTTTGTCATAATAGTGTACTACGCTCCTTTATCTCCAAGGAATTATTGGACATAACCCCATTTATATTCAAAGATTCCACGTGATTGTATCTACGATGCAAATTGGCCACCTTGTGAAAGAATTTCGTATTATTGTCCCCCTCCTTCAGCCACAAAGCACGAGATTTCTGTCTCCAACTTACATCCTCAAAAAGAAGAGTTTTTTTCCAAATCCTTAGTCATATCTATCTTCCTCATCCGTTCCTCCTCCACTAATCCCCGGCCCTCATCAATACAATCCAAATCACGAATACCCTCCAATAACTCCTCATTTTTCTTCCCCACATCACCGAACAGCTCCTCATTCCATTTCTTCAAATCCACCTTTAAAGCTTTTAACTTGTTTGCCAAAACATAACTAGGCCGGCCATGAAACTCATAAGATGCCCACCAAAGGTTTACTTGTTCCACAAAACCTTCAGATTTCAGCCACATGTTTTCAAATTTAAAATATCCACTCCCTTCTCTTTGCGTCCCACAATCTAATAGTATAGGAAAATGATCTGACAAAATTCCAGGCAGTCGCCTCTGTGTCACCTCAGGGAAATATTGTTCCCACTCTGGAGATAAGAGGAGTTTGCCAATTTTAGACCATACCTGATCTTCCTGACTATTGGACCAAGTAAACTTACCTCCTTGGAGCGGTAGATCCACCAATTTATGCACAAAAATGAACTCCAAAAACTCCTCCATAGCTGCAAAAAACCTAAAATCACCCAATCTCTCACTAGGAAACCTAACCACATTGAAATATCCCCCAAAGCACCATGGCATCTCCCACCAACTCACCAAACCAGGCATCTCATCCCACAAAATACTCCTCTCCCCATCATTATTAGGCCCATACACCCCCCCCCCCCCCCCCCCCACCCCACAAAAAAAAAAAAACACGCCCACACAAAATTATCATCAGTGTTGCACAAAGAACAAGCAAGGGTCATCTCTCCATACCACACACCATGCCAAAATCTGATCATGGACCCATGACCTAAAATAAATCTGGTATGACTACGAAACAAACTCCACCCCTTCCTTATGTACTTCCAAAGCCCCATTCCATGAGACCCTGGGGGATTTAGGGAGCACCAACTGTGCCACGCACCACCATACTTAGCATCCACAATAACTTTCCACCAAGCCTCTCTCTCATGATCATAACGCCATAGCCACTTCCCTAACAAAGCCTTGTTGAATATCCTCAAGTTCCGAATGCCCAAGCCTCCTTCAGAAATAGGGAAACAAACCTTGGACCAACTAACCAGGTAGTATTTGGACTCTTCACCTAAACCTCCCCATAAGAAATCTTGATGGAGCTTCTCAAAAGGATTTGTCACACTAGCAGGAATAGGGAAGAGAGACAAGAAATACGTAGGAAAATTGGAAAGAGTGCTCTTTATAAGGGTAACCCTACCACCCTTGGACAGATACATCCGCTTCCAACTAGCCAACCATCTCTCATCTTTCTAACAACACCATCCTAAATAGACTTCGCCTTAAAAGAGGCCCCCAAAGGAAGACCAAGGTACTTTAGAGGTAACGAGGAAACCCCACAACCCAAGATGCTGGCCGAGCCATCCACATTATCCACACAACCCACAGGAACCAAAACAAACTTAGCCAAGTTAATCTTCAAACCTGAGACAACTTCAAAGTGCAAGAACAACGCACGGAGATAGCGAAGATGCTCAGGATTAACCCCACAAAAAACCAAAGTATCGTCCGCGAACAATAGATGAGAAATGTTAACCACCTCAGAGCGTCTAGAACCCACTGAGAAGCCTGAAAGAAAACCTCTCTGGACAGTAGCAGTGAGCAACTTAGTTAGAGCCTCCGTAACAATAACAAACAGAAGAGGAGACAGAGGATCACCCTGACTTAGCCCGGGAGAGCTACTAAAGAAACCAGACGGAGTGCCATTCACCAAGACAGAGAAGCGCACCGAAGAAATGCAATGCGCTATCTAAGAAAGCCATTTCTCCCCAAAACCACATATTTTCAGCATATACAATAAGAAATCCCAATTAACATGATCATAAGCCTTCTCAATATCCAGCTTGCAAAGCAACCCTAGTTCACCAAAATTGAGACAACTATCCAAACACTCATTTGCTATAAGAACTGAATCAAGGATTTGCCTACCTTTCACAAAAGCATTTTGAGGTTTCAAGATAATCTTCCCCACAACCCTTCTCAATCTATTAGCGAAAACTTTAGTAATGATCTTGTAAACTCCACTTACGAGATTGATAGCCGAAAATCTTTAAGATCCAAATCCCCATACGTGAAGGGGACGACAAGCTTTGGTGGACTCCTCACAAGGGAAGTTTGTGGTTAATTCTTTCTATAAGGTCCTTAATTGCAAAGAGGAAGATCCTTTTCCCTGGAGAAGTATTTGGTGGACCAAGGTTCCCTTGAAAGTTTGTTGCTTGGTCAGGAACGCTAGGGAAGATCCTTACCTTGGATAATCTTAAAAAGAGGCATACCATTGTGATTAATAGGTGTTGTATGTGCAAGATGAATGGGGAAATTGTGGACCATCTTCTTCTCCATTGTGAGGTTGCTCGTATCTTATGGAATGCCATCTTTAGCCACTTCAGCTTGTCTTGGGTTATGCCTCTTCGGGTGGTAGATTTATTCACTTGTTGGTGGACGGGTGGCCACTCTCAGAATGTTGTTGTATGGAAAATGGTTCCTTCTTGCCTTATGTGGTGCTTGTGGAGGGAACGAAATCATAGAAACTTCGAGGACAAAGAAATGACGGTTGAGGAGCTCAAAACTTTCTTTTTTTTATTCTTTGTACACTTGGACTGCTGTGTTCCTAACTCCCTTAGTGATTAGCGCTTTCATGATTTTCTTATTCTTTTTTCTTCTTTGTCTTAGACACTCCTCTTGTATACTTGGCTGCACTTTGCGCTTTTAATGATATTTCTCTTTTAAAAAAAAAAAAAATTGTATATCTTCCCACACACTCATCAATCTTCTCCACAATCCGCCTATCCCACATAATCAGGTTCAATTTTGATGCGAGGCCTAATCGACATCCCCTGACGCTATTCTAGTTACTATTAAGTCTTAATGTTTCTTTGTATTGGCTAACAGCCAGTTTGATTTCAATATTAAATAATAGCAATCGGGTATTTGAGATTTTGTTCATTTCAAGATTTCAATATATTGGCTGTAGTCATGACCTAGGATCTTATCTTAGGTCAAGTTGGTGTTATTAGGTCCTTATGTGTTAGCTTAAATAGTTTCAAACTTGACTAATTTGTATTTTGTAAATTAGGAGTTCAAGACCCGGGGGGATTACAGAAACTAGTGGTTTATATATGTGGATGTAATGCTTTTTACTAAATAGCAACAAATTGTGAAAAACTTACAGCAACTAGACTCTTTTGAGGATTGTGTCGCACAACCCAAGTTAAGGTTGGGATGCCAAAGAAACCCTAGGAATGATGCCTTGGGTTGGGGAAATCTAGCCAGCCTGAAGACTTAACTCCGTCTTTCTTCTTCTCAATTTGCTGCAATTAATTCACCTTTTAAACAAAGAACCAGACTAGGTCACAAACCTAGCAATCCCAAAATCCCTAAGCCAACCTGCAGCCAGAAAGCCCTGCAAATATGGTCTTACTTCCAGCAACTCAAAACTAGTCATGATCTTTGCGTAGCCCAAACTGAACCATAGATTCTCTAATTCCCCTTTCCAATCCTTTGGAACATTAAGCCAAATCTTTTCCCTAAACTTTTCGACCAAATAAACATAGATTTTGATCTTTTCAGTTTTCACTGCATCCTAAGACTTCTTCCTGCTGTTCTATGTCAGTTTGGCACCGTATGAGAAGTATATGTCCTACAGGGCAGACTGTGAAGGGATAGGTACAATTATAAGTATGATTATGTTTAAAAGCTGATAAAACCATCAAGAAGATTTCCTTACCTAAATCACATCACTACTTCTGCAATGCCTTTTACCAAAAATATATCAGGCCTGTTTGTTTCCTGATTTCGAAAAAAGTTCTCCACTATCAGATTCAGAGGAAAAGGGGAAAGAAAAAGGGGAATTGCAGAAACACATAACCGCAAATTCATTTTCAAAACTGTTTCTAGAGAATCATTCTTAAAAACATCCTGTTTTCAAAGAACAACAAAATGATAACTTATAGTTTTTAATTTATTAAGGGAAAAAAGAAAACTTTTCTTTTTTTTTGGGTGAATAATAAAATTTTTATTAAAAACCAGCAAATCCTTCGTATACGAAGAGTATACAAGAGAACCAAGAGAACCAAAGCTCAAACAGCTACTACAATCAAGAAATACCAAATTCCCAAAGACCAAGTTAGGAACATAAACAATAGCTCAATCCAAAAGAAATCTCAGATCTGAGGATTTAAGAAGAATCACATTGGTTTCGCTATCCTCAAAAAGCCGACGATTCATTTCTCTCCAAATACTCCACATTAAGAAGGCAGGAATAACTTTCTAGGTAACTTCTTTGGGATGTCCCCGCCCAAGAAATTTCCAACAATGGAAAAGCTGAAAAATGTTACCAGTCATGACCCAAGAGACCCCAGAACTGTTAAGAATTAAGTGCCAAATGTCAGCGGCATACTCGTAATGAAAGACAAGATGATTAACAGTTTCCTCATCCTTCTTACAAAGGCAAAACCGGTTAATCAGCTGGAACCCCTGCCTTCTGAGATTGTCCAGCCTGAGGATTCAACCCAAAGCCGTTGCCCATAAGAAGAAAGCAATGCGATGGGCCTTCACCTTCCAAATGCTTTTTCAAGGGAAAGAATATACTCACCTGATTGTAACATAGTATAATAGCTCTTCACTGCAAAACCATGGCAGCTCGAAGGAGTCCATATCATACTTTCGGGATTCATGGAGTATAAAAGAGTAAGAAAAGAACCCAAATATTCAATTTCCTAATCATGAGCAGCTTGAGTGAAGCTAAGATTCCAAAGGGTGTGGGGACTGGAGATATCCATGTAATCTGACACCAAAGCCTCCTTTTTTTTTCTTTCCTTTTTTTTTTGACAAGAGAATTTCATTAAAAAAAGTTTAAGGCGCCCCCAAGTACACAAGAAGTATCACAGAAGTAACCCAACTAGCCCACATAAAAAACCCAAGAAAACCCACAAGAAAACCCCTAACAAGCATAATAGTACCTCCACAATACAATAGAAACCCCCATTAGTAACCCCCGTAATACAATAAAAGCCCCTAAAAAGCACCCAAACCAACCCCAAAAACCCCCAACAGGACCCCCTAAACCCAAAGAAAAAAAACCCAAGAACCTGAGAAAAACCCAAGAGAAACACCCCTCAAAAGAACCCAAGCAAAAACCGAAAGCCCAAGGAACAACCCACAAACCCACCCAAGCACATAAAGGCGCACAACTCTACAACATAAGGTCCTTTCTTTCCTACGCCTAGCGGAAGATTTAGTGTCGCCATAGTTGATAGAGTTATGCAGATTCCAAAGCCTCCTTGTTACGTGCTACGAAATAGAATTCTGGGAAAGAACTCTTTACAGCAGTATCACAGCACCAAATATCATGCCAGAAGCAAATGCAAAGACCATCCCCAACCTTATAGGAAACAAAATTGTAAAAAGCTCCCATATTTTTCCTAATATATCTCCAAAGACTCACCCCATAATACCCCGTGCTTCCTCTTAGCACCACCCCCTCTCTAGATCCCGAACTTCGACCCAATCACCTGCCTCCATAAAGAATCTTGTTCGTTCCCGAATCTCCAAAGCCATTTACCGAGCAAGGCTTTGTTAAACAGAATAAGATTTCTGAAACCCAATCCTCCTCTCGCAATTGGGGAACAAACAGTCTTCCAATTTACCAAATGCAACTTGTGGTCCCTGCCTGGGCTGTCCCACAGAAAGTCCCTTTGAAAATGCTCAAGTTTTCTGGCTATACCAGCTGGTAAAGGGAAGAAAAATAAAGAAAATAGCGTACTCTTGATGAGAGTAAGACGCCCCCTTGGACAAGAAAAGCTTACTCCAACTCGCCAGCCTTTTTTCCATTTTCTCAACCACCCCATCCCAAATGCCTATAGATTTGAAGGGAGCACCTAAAGGAAGATCCAAGTAACGCAACGGAAGAGAAGAAATATTACAACATAGAATACTAGCCAGCTCCTCAATGTGCGGGACCTCCCCCACTGCGACTAACTCAGATTTTTGAAAGTTAACCTTTAAACCTGAAATGGCCTAGAAACATAGGAGAATGTAATCCAAATGATGGATTTGATCAACGTCAACATCACACATAATAAGTGTATCATCTGCGAACAACAGATGAGAAATATCCAGGGGGAATTATTGAGATAGGGGAATTATTGAGATTGTCTAATCGGAAACCAGAAAGAAAGCCCCCATCCATCGCTCTAGAAAGCATCCTATTGAAGGCATCCATGACTAAGACAAAGAGAAGAGGAGAGAGAGGGTCCCCTTGGTGAAGACCCCGAGAGCTACCGAAGAAGCCATGCGGGCTGCCATTGATCAAGATCGAGAAGTGAGCCGTGGAAATACATGCAGAAATCCACTTCCTCCATTTTGAGCCAAAGCCCGTACGACTCAAAATATAGTAAAGGAAGTCCCAATTAACATGGTCAAACCCTTTTTCCAGATCAAGTTTGCAAAAAACCCCAGGAATTCCTAATCTAACAAACCTTTAACCCCAGAACAATGCTTTGTCAATATTTTAATATGCATGCTAGATTGCACCCAACTGCAATCTTAAAACCCAGAAAGCAGGCTTGTATTTGGTTCCAAAGGTTCAAGCATCTCATTCAGAAACATTGATCATCATCCCCTAGACTACACTACAAATGCAGAATAATGGTGGAGGAAATTCTAACAAAAATTGTAAAAGCTTGAAATCTATGGGAATAACGAGTTTTTGGACAGAGTTATTATCACTTAGAGTTGCAAACAAAGTAAGAGTCAAACCTATGGCAAGTAATTGAAGATACATTCATGAAATTATCCATGGTGTGCAATTTAAGGGGAATGGAAGCTCCTTTAGTACACTGCCTATGTACTTTAATTGTCACACTTTCCTCATTTTTTAATGAATTCTTACCAACAAATATTTACTAGTCAAACTACACTCATCCACTAGAGTCGTAATTCCAAAGCTTCCCTACCATTAGTCATATCATCACATTACCAAAACTCCTCCTTTCTCCACTTTGTCTAAATCCACTTGATAATGGGCATTTTTTGTACAGGTTCTTCCACTCTAGTCACCAATGATTATCAGAAATGAGACTTATTAATGAGGAACACCAGAAGCAGAAGATAAAGCTGATAACCTCCAACTGATGTAGGATGACCCTAGACTATGATGCAGTGGCCTATATAATTTCCACAAGATCACTTATAAACTCGAAGATACTTGCAACATAAAGAGGAAGGGTAAGAGCGTTAACAACAGCTTCCCTAAATCTCATTCCCTTCCCTAAATGCCTAAAAAACTCCTTGAAACATATTCCATTGTTCTTCCCTAAACTAAGCGAACACAAAGGGAACCAAAAATTTTATCATGAATCTAAGGAAGCAAAAGTGGTTCCCTTAACATTATTTTAATATATATATATAAAAAATAAAAAATAAATAAAAAAAACCTCTTTCCTTTAGCATTTATTTGAAACAATATTTATTTAGTTGAAAAAGCAGGCAGTGGGGAGGACTTGGGTGTTGTGGCTGAGTTGGAAGGAGAAGCTGGTATTGGTAGGTTGCCTCCTCTCAATACATATTCTCCAACCTCAGGGGGTCTATCGGGGTACTCTGATTAGGTTATTCAATGTGCAAATGAGATTTATCCCATTGTGGTGATCTTGTATGTGGGTCATAAGTTGCAATTGTTGGCCCTCTTGACTTTTCTAGAGGAGGAACGTCGTAAAGAAGTGATGGATGCCCTGTCGAACAGTGGCATGAAGGACAAAAGGGAGGTCAAGAATTTGGAGACTTCAGTTAACTACGATGCTAGAGGTTCTTGCTCGAGCCGTGGTAAAAGGAAGGCAAGGGGTCATCCAGTTGTGTTATGAAGCCGAGGATTCTCTCATGGAACATGAAGGGGTTGAATAAGAGGAGCAAACATCTAAGGATTAGTAACTTGCTCAAAGATTGGAAGGTGGATACTATTTGCTTTCAAGAAACTAAGATTCATGGTTTGTCGCGCAGCTTATGGGGATGCAATCATGTGGACTGGTGCTGTTTGGACTCTAGTGGGGCCTCAGGGGGCATCCTGATCATGCGGGATAAAAGGGTAGTGGAGAAGGTAGATGAGTGTTTGGGGGCTTACACCCTCGCAGTCTCGTTAAGGAATGTAGTGGATCATTTCGTCTAGGCCTTTGCAGGTGTTTACGGTCCGAATTCTGGTAGTGATAGAAGACTGCTTTGGGATGAGTTGGCCAGCATTATCAGGTAATGTGTCGTGGTGCATAGGGGGTGATTTCAATGTAACTCGTTTCCCTAGTGAAAGATCTGGCGAGGCTCGTCTTTGTTTTGTTATGATAGAGTTCTCTGATTTTATTTCTGATCAGGGTCTCATGGATCTCCCTCTCGCTAGGGGCTCTTTCACTTAGGCGCTCTCTCATGATCCTCCCGTGTGGTCTAGGATTCATCGATTTCTTGTCTCCCCAGACTGGGAAGCTCGATTTCCTGTGGTTTCTCAGAAGAGGCTTTCTCACCTCTATACGGACCACTTTCGAATCCTTCTTGAATGTGGTGACGTTTCTATGGGGAGTAGGCCTTTCAAATTTGAAAACATGTGGCTAAAGGCGAAAAGTTTGGTTGGACTGGTGAAACAATGGTGGGATTTTTATTCGTTTCGAGGTACGCCTAGTTATGTCTTAGCAATCAAGCTCAAGGCATTGAAACTGGATTTGAAGAAATGGAATGATGGCAGTATAGAGAGGAAAAAGAGGAAGCTTATTTAAGATCTTCAGGCTTTCGATGTTGTTGAAGAAAGTGGGGCTTTAGGTGAGGAGGAGCTATTGTAGAAGGCAGAGGCTGTCAAACAGTTAGAGAGGTGTTCTCTTATGGAGGAGGTGAGTTGGAGGCAGAAATCTAGGGTGATATGGTTAAAGGAAGGTGATAAGAGTACTAAATTCTTCCACTCCATAGCCAATTCAAATAAAAGGTACAATTCAATAAATTCCTTATTGATTGGCGATACTTCGTCTTCTGAAAGACAGAAATCGACGAGCACGTTGTAAAGTTCTATCAAAAGCTTTTCACCAAGCAGTGTAGATGGAGGCCTACGGTGGATGGTATTTCCTTTGATTCTATTTTGGAGTCTGTGGCCAGTAGTTGGTTGAAGAGAGCTTTCAAGGAGGAGGAAGTTAGGAAGGTTGTGTCAACTATGATTGGCGATAAGGCACCGGGTCCTGACGGCTTTTCTATGGCTTTCTTCCAACCGTGCTGGAATGTTTTGAGTTTGGACATTATGGAGGTATTTAATGACTTTCATGCTAAAGGTTTGTTTGAAAAGTGCCTTAATGCTTCATTCATTTTGCTTATTCCGGAGATTCCAGGTGTAGTTCTCTCAAAGATTTCCGGCCTACTAGTCTTGTGGGAGGAATTTACAAAATTATTGCTAAAGTTCTTCCAAATAGAATGAAGTCGCTTATGGAGAAGGTCATATCCAAATCTCAAAGTGCCTTTATCAAGGGTAGGCAAATCCTCGATCCGATCCTTATTGCCAATGAATGTCTTGATAGTAGATTAAGATCTAGAGAGCCAGACGTCCTCTGTAAAATGGATCTAGAAAAAGCATATGTTCATGTAAATTAGGATTTCCTTTTGCATATGCTGAGGAGGTGTGGCTTTGGATGAAAAAAAACATATATATATATTGATGAATAATTCAAATCTAAGATGAAAAAAAGGGCTAAACCCTCGTACATGAAAAGTATATAAGAGGGACTTAACCCTATAAGCTGCTACAATGTAAAAAGAAAATCAAATCAACCAAATTTGTTGAGATAAAATTAGGAACATTAACAAGAACCATCCCAAGAGAGATCTCAAAAGAGAAGATTTTAGAAAGAGCACGTTTGTCTCACTATCCTCGAGAAGACGACGATTCATTTCTCTCCAAATGCTACACATTAAGAGGGCAGGAATAACTTTTCGGATTGCCTCTTTGAGATGTCCCCTCCCTTGTACTATCCAGCAATGAAGAAGCTCTTGAATGTTGCTAGGCATAACCCACAAGACTCCAAAAAGGTTAAGAATCAATTGCCAAAGAGCCGAAGTATACTCATAGTGGATGAGAAGGTGATTAGTCGTTTCCTAATTCTTTTTACACAGACAACACTAATTAGCTAGAGAGAAGCCCTTCTTTCTAAGGGTATCCACCGTGAGGATTCTACCAAGTGTTGTTGTCCATAAGAAGAAAGCAACGCGAGGCGCCTTAATCTTCCAAACACTTTTCCAAGGGAAAGAACTGTGCTCAACTGACTGTAACAGAGTATAATAACTCTTCACAGTAAACCTATGGCTACTAGAGGGAATCCACAACATGCTATCCACTTCCCCCGAATGCATCTTTGAGGAATACAAGAGACTAAAAAAAGAGTCAAAAGATTCCAGTCCCCAATCGTGGGTAGCCCTAATGAAACTAGGATTCCAATGGATATGGGAACCGGATAGGTCCAAATAATTAGACATAGAGGCCTCCTTGTTTCGAGCAATGGAAGAGAAAAAAATGCTTAAGTGGCTCTTTTCCACCCCATACGTCATGCCAGAAACTAATGTGTTAACCATCCCCAACCTTGTAACATAGAAAATTGGAAAAAGAACCCCGACCATTTCTAATATTCCTCCAAAAGCTCACCCCATTAGGACCTTGAGCTCCCTCTAAGTGCCAACCCCCTTCTCTTGATCCCATACTTCGAATCAATCACCTGTCTCCATAAGGAATGTTCCTCATGCTCAAATCTCCAAAGCCATATACCTAGTAGAACCTTGTCGAATACCATCAACTTTTTAATACCCAACCCTCCTCTGGAACAAGGGCGCAAACTGCCTTCTAATTAACCAAATGTATTTTGAAATCCAAGCCTGTGTAAAAGTCCATGGGCCTTACTCACCCTCAAAAGACGCCTTAAGAGAGAAGGAGACACCATGGCTTATAAAGTGTCCAGGTGAAGGAAATCTTAGCGATGTGGGACACTTTAACACGCCTCCTCACGTGTAGCAACTAATGGTCAAACACGTGGACAACAACGGGAGGGAAAGACCCATCATCGCAAGAAACCTGTGGCTCTGATACCATGTAAACCATGGGCCTTACTTACTCTCAAAAGACACCTTAAAAGAGGGGTGTCCATGGCTTATAAAGTCTACAAGACAAGGATCTCTTAGCAATGTGAAACACTTTAACACGCCCCCTCACGTGTGGCATCTTTGGCCAAACACGTGTTCAACAACGGGAGGAAAAGGTCCATCATTGTCAAAGGAACCTGCTCTGATACCATGTAAAAGTCAATGGGCCTTACTCACTCTCAAAAGACGCCTTAAGAGAGGAGGGGTGTCCATGGCTTATAAAGTCTACAAGACAAGGATCTAAAGTGTCCCACATCGCTAAGATTTCCTTCACCTGGGCACTTTATAAACCATGGTGTCCCCTCCTCTCTTAAGGCGTCTTTTGAGGGTGAGTAAAGCCCATTAACTTTTACATGGTATCAAAGCCACAAGCCCTTGGACAATGTTGGGCCTTTCCTCCCGATGTTGAACACGTGTTTGGCCAAAAGATGCCACACGTGAAGGGGCGTGTTAAGAGTTCCACATTGCCATGGTATGCCTGGTTGTGGGCTTTATAAGCCTTAAGCAAACCTCTTCCCTTGAGGTGCCTTTTGGGAATGAGTAAGGCTCAAGTGACTTCAATAGCCTGGACCATCCCAAAGAAAATCTCTGAAGGCGCTCCAATTGCCTAGCTATACCTGTTGGTAACGGGAAGATGGAAAGAAAGTATGTAGGAAGGCTCGATAACGTGCTCTTGATGAGCTTAAGACCTCTTTGACAAGTAGATCTTTTTCCAGCTAGCCAACCTTTTTTCCATCTCTCGACTAACCCACCCCAAATGGCTCTCATTTGAAGGGGGCACCAAGAGGAAGACCCAGGTATTTCATAGGAAAAGAAGAAATTATACAACTGAGAATACCGGCCAACTCCTCTATATTAGGAACCTCCCCCACTGTGACTAACTCAGATTTTTGGAGGTTGATCTTCAATCCTGAAATGGCCCTCAAAACATACGAGAATGTGATCCAGATTATGGATCTGTTCACTATTTGCATCACACATAATAAGTGTATCATATGCGAACAAAAGGTGAGAAACTTCCAGAGAAGTGTTAATGTTGTTAACTCAAAAACCTGATACAAAACCCCCAACCATCGCTCTAGAGAGCATCCTGCTGAGAGCATCCATGACTAGAACAAAGAGAAGAAGTGAGAGAGGATCTCCTTGACGAAGGCCCTAAGAACTCCCGAAGACATCGTTCGGGCTACCATTGATCAAGATGGAAAAGCGAGCCGTGGAAATGCAAGCAGAAATCCACTTTCTCCATGGTGCTCGTGGATAGCTCATTGTATTTCCTTTATGCAATTCTTGGTGTTTGTCATTGTACAGGGGGTAGACAAAGTTGCAATTGCAATAACTATACCTCCTTAACTCCTACCCACAATAAGAAGCTTCACTGATAAATGAAAAAATAAAATAAAATAATAAGGAAAAGTGACCAATACTTTAACATTTCAAACTTAAAAAAAAAAAAAGCCAAAAAACTTTTCAAAATTGCCCCTTTGGAAAATTAATAAGAATTAAGGGTAACCGGTATTGTGGGAAAGTAAAGAAAATTAATGCCCTCACTTAGGGATAACAATTATTTTGGTCCCTTAAACTTAAAAGAAGTTCTGATTTGGTCCCGAACATTTAAAAAGTTGCAACCAAGTTCCTGAATTATTTAAATTGTCACAATAAAGTCCTATTGGCAGCGCCAATATATGAAGCATCACTTAGACATAGACAATTTACCTTCTTATCTATAAAGTTAGAAAAGCCTGACAGAGAATTAGGATCCTCATAAGACATGAATTTGAAGGAGCCAACGTCACTGTCCCTATCCCCATCTTCAGCAGTCAATGAACTCAGCATCATACTTTCATGGTTGAGAGGGGGCAGCGGAAAAGTTCCAGTGGTTGGTGACGGCAGTGCCTAGAAGAATATATCATTCAAGAACTATAAATCAAAATTGAATGGGTTGATATAAAAATGCAAGCAACAAATTGATTTCAACAAGAAAACAAGTTTACAAGAAAAAATTTAAATTAGGAGGGGAATAAAAAGCACTCATCCGTATTTACATGGAGATTGTTCATTTGCATTCTGCTAAGGGATATTTGTTTTCATCATTTTATTCACCCATCATGCCTACTCGATCACTACTCAAAAGTTTTTGTATGCAATCAAAAAATTTGGCCTCTCATTTTGAGAAGAATAACCTCATGAAAGCAACTTATAAAATGTTGACCGACTTTTGGGGACTAGAAAACGCCTAACAAATGTTCACGACCAACCAAATGTATTACAACAATCTGGAAAAGCAACATGAAACAGAATCTGTAAAACTACTTGCAAGATTGATGCTTCACACCATGTGCAAAGATCCACTAGTTCGTGGAAAGTGAAACCAAGAGAAGAGTTTAATTAATAATTCACTCTTACATTGAACCTCTGAGTTTTCAGTTTACGAAAGACTACATAAGAAAAGCATTTAAGGAAAGAAGCACCATCCAGTTTTCAGTTTACAAAAGACTACATAAGAAAAGCATTTGTGAGAAGAGGTAGTGAAGATAGGCTTTTGTGGGTCTCTTCCAAAAGAGGTTTGTTCAAGGTCAAGTCTTTCTTTAGCTCTTCTTTGGCTGGCTCTGAAGGTAGTTGCTTCTCTTGGAAGAGTGTGTGGCGGACTCAAGTTCCTTCGAGAGAGGCTTTTTCTGTGTGGCCAGCAGCCCTAGGCAAGATCCTTACTTTGGATAATCTCAGGAAGAAGCAAGTTATTATGATGAATAGATGCTGCAAGTGCAAAAGAAATAGGGAATCAGTGGATCACCTTCTTCTTCATTGCGATGTGGCTTCCGCTTCGTAGAGTGCTCTATTTACTCGCTTTGGTTTGTCTTAAGTTATGCCTAGTAGTGTTATCGAACTGTTTACTTGTTGGTGGACGTCTGGAAGGCCGAGGAGTGCTGCGATTTGAAAGATGATGCCGATTTGCCTTTTTTGGTGTTTATGGAATGAAAGAAATAATAGGTGTTTCGAGAATTTGGAGAGGTCCTTAGAGGATATTTTAGCTTCTTTTTTCATACTTTGTATCTTTAGATAATGGCTTTTGTGTCCTCACTGTCACTTAGTTTTGTCTATTTTTTTATTCGTTTTTCTTTTTCTAGTTAGGTGTTTCCTTTTGTATACTTCCAGTGTACTTCGGGGAGCCTTACGCTTTTAATAAAATTGATTATTACTTATCAAAAAAACTAATACTGATTCCTAAGTTCTTTCTCTCTGTCTTTTTTCTCACTTTTATGTGCCAAGTAATAGAATCAATCAAAAGAAACAAATTGGTGCAATCCATGAATACCGGAAGTATTTAAGAGAGGCCAGATGTCCTCTACTTTTTTTGGATAATATAGTTCAATCTCCACCTGAATTTTATCAAAAATACACACAGCCTCCTATTTCAAGAAGTACTCAGACCTCCTCATGTTTTAAACTTGGCATACACTTAAATCTAGTTCGACATTGATTCCCAAAACAATTGATGGCACTACTAAAATATTGTCAAATGCATAAAATAACCCTAGTTTTACTATTATAAAATTTCCATATACTGTTTCTCTGCTCCAAAGCTCACAAACCCATATCTTTAACCCCTCACTTGCATGTAATCTTCCAATTTTTTTTACCCATCAAAACGAAGCATAAGCCTAATTTTTTGTTAAGAAATATCAGGGTCCGATGCGTTCATTTACATTTTCTATGGACAGAATCCTCTCACATACACTGAAGTGTAACTTTAAAAATATGAGAGAGATGCATGGATTTTCATCTAATACAAAAGGAGGTGGGCTATTTTTTACCCCCTTTTTCTTCCTGCCAAACGAGTGAACTGATTTTAATGGTTGATTAACCTTTTTATAATGCAATACCAAAAACATACACATACACATATGAAAGAAAAGCAAATTTTGAAAGAAAAGAAAGGGTAAATTTTGAAAAGATTGAGACAAAAATGATTTCGATAATTCCACCCTTAAAAAATGAAAAAATAAAAAAATAAAAAAATAAAAATTCACAATCGAACAACAAAACAAACACAAATCAACACATGCATACGTCCAGAGACATAAATATGCACATACACATATACATACGTATACACTAAAAAAAAAGATAAAACGAAAAAAAAAAAAAATCACAAGAAACCGTCAAAACAACCAGAGATAAATAAATAAGAAAGAAATGAAACCTGGGTGTTTGGGAGCATGATGGGGGAGTCAAGCAAGGCCGCGGGGCTAATCCCGGGAGGAATGTTGAGCCTCGGGGAGCGACCCCGAGCCGCCAGCGAAGCCAAGGGGATCGCCGTCCGAAACAGAGCCGATTTAATAATACCATGCGCATTGAAGCCGCACTTGGCCGCCCTCCTCTCCGCAATGCTCATGCTGGGCTCCAAAGAAGAAGAAGATGATGAACACGAAGAAAGAGCCAAGGCCTTGCGATCCTCCTCCTCCATTGCCGAGCGAGGCTAGGGCTACTGGTGTTATGGGCATGGGTGTCCAAAAGTTGAAGAAAATGTGTGCAAATGGGCGTGAATTTCGGAGATTAGAGCTGCTGCTTCTTCTGAATGTCAGCCACGTGGACGAGCCAGTTACTTGCCAAGCGAACTGTCGCATTGGGTAAGGCTTATGCGTGAGTCACATGTGAAACGTGTTCCTAAATTCATGTGTTCGTTGATTTAGGAGTAATCTTAGGACCCTCTTTTTTTTTGAAAAAATAATATACCCCTTTTAAACTATTATTTTATTACCAATGTGTTTTTTAAACTACTAATTGTGTTTATGTTCTTCTAAATTATCAGAAAATGTTAATATTCCCCTAAAGCTAACAAAAAGAAAAAAATAACTCTACAAATTTCAATAAGACAAATATATCCTTAAAAATTCAAAAAAAAAAAAAAAACTTCAAAAAACGGTTTTTTTTTAAAGATCGAAAAAAAAAACGAGAAAAATGAAAATCCAAGGTGTGGCCCAAACTGAAATTATATAAAACAAAATCTAAAAAATAATTTTTTCCTTTTTTAAATTTTAATTTTTTAAAAAATAATTTATATATTTTTGTTTTTTGTTTTATTGTTAAGAATTTTTATAATTTTATGAATGATATTTTTGTCATTGCAGGGTACATTAACATTATTTGATAGTTTAGGGGGGTAAATTGACATAATTGGTAGTTTGGAGCACATTGACAATTGAGTGGTAGTGTAGCGCCCCAGATTTTAAGATATAAAATATAATGTCTTAAAATAGATTTAAGACCTAACAATAAGACAAAAGAATATATGAATATTTACAATAATAAATATTCGTTAATGTTTAATATGAATATTTATAGGATTAAATATCCATTAATATTTGAGGTATGTTTATAGTTCTAAATTAGCTAGATTAGATTATTAGACCTTAAACTATAGAAGGTCGGATTCAAGATCAAAACGCGAGGATGATCGATCCCCATAAATGGGCGATCGATCAACCTGATGATCGATATCCAGCAGCTACGATTGTTCGACTTGACGATCGACCCCCACAAGCCAACGCTCGATCGACACAACGCTCGATCGCCAGTTCCTGCCGATCGATCGCCATAGTTCTGTAGAGTGAAGATTCCATTGCACTGAACACCTGTCTCTGTTTTGGTAAAAATATCTCTAACTTGCTGCCCATGTTTGATTCATAGCCGTTAGATGCAATCAAAACAAAGCTATCCTAGCTGTTCAACATCTCTATAAATAGAGATGCACCCCTCCCTTCATTCACGCATCTTCTTCTTCTTGCTCTCTCTATTTTTCTCTCTCGAAGGAACCAGTTCTCTTCCCTCAAATATCTGCTTCTCTCAGTTCTATGTGATCTAAGAAGAAGCTCTCTTCCTTTGTCCCTTCACAATAGAAAGTTGGTGTATAAACAAAAAGAGGAAGAAAACCTTCTCTCTATGCTACAACTCTTTCAGTCTATGAACAGAAAATAGTAAGTCTCTCTCAAACTCTCTTTTTCTCTCTCACCCTCACTGTGTTTCTTGGCCAGTGGTGAAACCCACGGCTAAGGGCTCTCAATCCTCTCCAAAACTCTCTCAAAGTATCTCCCTTTCTCTGTCTATGTCATGGACGATAGCAGGAAAAGAAGAAAGAATTTTCTCCACCTCTTTGTTGTCTGAGCCTGTAGCAAGAAAGCAGAGAAGCTTACTTCTCTATTCCTTTTCTCTCACGGCCAGTCTCTGTGTGTGTGATTGGAGTCCTTTACAAAATATCCAAGATATTTTGAATAAGTTTCTTATTTAGCTTTGTTTTAATGTTATAAGGTTAAAGTTAATAAGTTATCTAATGTTTAAACAGGATTTTTAGGGTGATTTATTTAAACAAACACGTCGTTATAATGCCCGAATAAAAAATGAATATTTTATAAAAGCGTCATTGTAATGCCCAAATAGAAATAAAGTATTTCATAAAAGAGCCACCCAAAGTTTTAGAAAACATTTCTAAGCATTAGTTACGCTAATGCTATAATTCTGCCAAAGTTTATAAAAGGTATTATTATGATGATGTTAAATATTCAAGTTGGCTTTTAATTTGTACTTTCGTAGGTTAAATCTTAAAAAGAATTGTAATCTAGTTTTAATAGATTAATAACGGAATGGAAGCAGTAAAAATATATATATGGTTGTATTGATACCTAATTTACTTGAGGGTATTTTGGACATTAATTAGTACATGCCATAATAATATCTACACGAAAAATGTGGTATTATAATTGACCTATTTTATATGCCGTGATAATATTCAAGCAATAATAGGAAATTATGTTTAAATGTCAGCGGTGGTAAAAGAGTTTAAATAGGTTTTAGTAAATTATGTTGATTCATTGTTGCATGTATATAACCGTGCAATCATCATTTATGTGGATCTCTCTTTAAATAGAAAACTGTAAGTATTAACATACTTACTAAGCGTGATACTGATTTCCATACTTTAATGATTATGGTGTTTATTGAATTATGTGTGTAAATAAATATTGCATGTTATACTGTAAGTATTTCTAAAATACTTACTAAGAGTGATACTGGGTTCCATAATATAGTGAATTATGCTTTATTTAATTATATGCATATTGGAAAAATTATACTTTACCCCCCCTGATATATCCACCATATGGCGATCTGGCGCCCAATGTTTAAAAATTAGTAGATGACCCCCCCTAATGTTAACAACGTGTGTCAACGTGGACCTTCCGTCCCCTTGCCTGTCACTTTGGACAGAAAGTAGGTCACCTGCGTTGCACATGACCATTTAACACATTAACCGTTCCTAAAATACTCCCGTCCCCATCCAGCCCTACAAACCCGCATATTGTCTCGTCTCGTGCCCCCACACTTGTTCCCAACCCTAAAATCTCAAATGTTCTAAACAAAGAAGGCAACACACATCAAGACGACGATTTTCCTCGATCTTGACTCAAATGTACACTGAAATTCCCTAAACCAACTGAAAAAAGGCGTTCATAATCTTAAAGCAGGTGAGAGTCTTCTTTTTTTCTTTTTTCTTTTTTCCTTTTTATGGAGAAAAGTTAGGGTTGTCGGGGATTTGGGGGGTTTCACATTTAGGGTTGTCGGCAATTTGGGGGTGTTTGTAGATGTTGTTTGCTTAGTTTAATTCTGATTGGTGATTGGTTTAATTTTTTTATTTTATTTATTTATTTATTTATTTATGGTTTAGGGTTTGTCAGCGATTTGGGTATAAAAAAATGTTAGCACTGTCGAGGATTTGAGGGTTTTGTTTGTTGGGGATTTGGGGGTTTTGGTTGATTTGTTAGATTCCCTTTATTCACTACAAATTGCGTTGTATCTTTTGGGTTTGTTTTCTACCGAAACAGTGATTGGGTGCATGCATATGATTTGTTTACTTTCTTCATATTATAGTGGTCCAAATGGTTTGTTTAATTTATCTGCAGTGGGTCCATGTGCATGGTGGATTATTTAACGATGTTGTTGCATACTATTTGTTTGATTCGAACTGTGAGTACTGCATTGGGTCCATGTATATGGTTCAGCTTAGTAAAAATCTAGTTGGGTACATATAATAGTGGTCCCATGCAAGGGCGGGTAGGGGCGCCCACCCCTACAACTTATTTTATATATATATATATATATATATTATAAGTGTGGTAAGTCCGGTCACTTTGCAAAGGATTGCAAAGCTAAGGAAACCATTAAGTCCCTAAAAGTCTCTAATGAAGATAAGGAAAATTTAATAAGAATGTTAGAGATAAAAGACACTGAACCCAGTGACTATGAGTCTGAACTAAGTACTAGTTCAAGTGATAACAGCTACCGCTCTTGCAGTAGCAATGAGTTCGGCCCAAACATAAGTTTCGGTTGTAATGACACTTGTTGCAAAACAATTGGTGTTATGACCAAGGAAGAAGAACAAGAAGAGTTGCTTCTTGATCTTATAAGTAAAATTGAGAATCCTGAGTTAAAAAGACAATATTTAGAAAAGTTAAGAAAACTTCTAACAAAAAGAGAAGTTAATAAGTCTAAAAGCCTTGATATAAGTTTAAGCAACACGCTTAAAAGATTTGATAAACCAAAGGAACAAATCACAATAAAAGATTTGCAACTTGAAGTTAATCAAATTAAGTCTGAGATTAAAATACTTAAGGAAGAAAATCAAGAGTTAAAACAGGATGTTAATCTCTTGAAAATTGAGCACAAGCTTAAGTCAGCCGCTAGCAGTCCTAATGATAGCGAAGCCGAGTCCGAGCCTAAGCTTGAAGATACGCCTCCACAATTTGAAGAAAATTGTATAAGTCTAATCAACAGAATCCATATTAGGAAATGGTATTCCAAGGTTAGAATTAAGATTCATGATTTTGAGTTATCTGTAGTTGTATTAATTGATACAGGTGCAGATCTGAACTGTATACAAGAAGGACTTGTTCCTACGAAGTATTACAGTAAGTCGAAAGAGAATTTGCGTTCTGCTAATGGCAGCAAGATGCAAATTACTTTTGAGATAAGCAAAGCCCATGTGTGTCAAGATAATGTTTGTTTCAAAACATCATTTGTCTTGGTTAAGAATATGACTGACAAAGTCATATTAGGTTTACCTTTCATTACTCTGTTGTATCCTTTTACGACAGACCATGATGGTTTAATTACCTACCCCATGGATGAAAAGGTTAAGTTTCTGGCCAAACCAGAATTGAGTCAATTGAATGCTTTCAAAAGCAATTCAATCTCTAAGTCTGTTAACCTAATCAAGTCTAAGACCCAACAGATAGGGTTCTTACAAGAGGAGATTAAGGTTAAAAGAATTGAAGAACAGCTGAGCCAAAAGACCCTTCAGCAACGAATCCAACTCTTTGAGGATAGGATCAAAAGTGAAGTTTGTTCTGATGTCCCTACTGCCTTTTGGCATAGGAAGAAGCACACTGTAAGCCTTCCTTATATCAAAGATTTTGATGAAGGAAGAATCATCACTAAGGCTAGACCCATCCAGATGAGTCAAGAAGTTACTGAATTCTGCCGGAGAGAAATAGAAGACCTATTACACAAAGGCATAATTCGTAAGAGTAAGTCACCCTGGTCGTGTTCAGCCTTTTATGTCCAGAAGAATGCTGAGCTTGAGAGAGGAGCCCCCAGATTAGTCATTAACTACAAGCCCCTCAACAAAGTCTTTGAGTGGATAAGATATCCAATTCCAAATAAGAGAAACCTAATCAATAGGTTAAGTGGTTCTGTGATCTTTTCTAAGAAAAGTGAATTTTGGCAAACCCAATTTTGTAAGCATAAAATTGTTTTGTCATACATTTTAAATAACTTTTTAAGTCCTATAAGTAAATACTCCATTTATTGGACATGCTTAAGCCTATTACATGATCCTCTGAAAGATATACTAAGTATTTTTTAAAAATGATTTTTGAACATAATGTCATTTCTGAATTCTGGATTGATTTTAACATCTTCATTTTTCAGGACAAAATGACCCCTCCTAAGCCTCTTTCTTCCACAAAAGAAAAATCTAAGATACTTAAGATGTGGAATTTCCCACCGGAAATTCAAAATCCTGAGCACCTAACCCTAACAAGGAAAGGGAAAGCTAAGGTAGACTATGTAGATGGACCAGCGGAAAATCTACAGAAAGTCTCCCAACAGATTGAGTTTTTCAATCTGGAAAATCCTAAGTGCCTGGCTCCAGCGGAGAAAGGAACAACTAAGGTGGTTGAGTATGCAGAAAGACCAGTGGAACGTCTGCAGAAAGAACCTCAACAGATTGATCCTTTCAATCTGGTAAATCCTAAGCGCCTGACTCCAGCGGAGAAGGGGAAAGCTAAGGTGAATGAGTACGGAGAATCTCCAACGTAGATTCGACAGAAAGTTCCTCAACAGATTGAGTTCTTCAATCTGGATAAGACTAATAGTATTATCCTGGAAGAAGTCCTTCAGACTTCAACCAAATATGCAAAGGGTGGTCTCATCGATTTCCCTCCTCATATTCGAATACTATTAGATAATTTAACTCAAGCTTTCCTAAAGAGTCATAAGAATCTTCATGACAAGTCCATGAAAGCCACTGAGTATCTTCTAACCTTCAACGAGATTTTGCAACAATCCGTTGAATCCACAAGCTATAAAAGGATTCGGTCTCCCACTGAGATCTACCAGCTCCAAAGGATCGACTCTAAGGAAATGGGAAAAATCCGACAAAGGGTTCTCGACCTTCCTGGCGAGATCCAAAATCTTATTTTCCTAAGTCCAGCATATACTGAATACTTTGACAGGTGGATTCAGAGAATGATGCTGATTACTAATGGAAAGAATTTTGAGTACAAGAAAGTCTTTGGAATAAAGACTCTTAGAGTTTTTGAGCCTCACTGTGAGTTTCCAGGGTTAATTTATGTCCCTGACAAAGAATATGGTCTTTCAAGACAACTATGGAACGGTGACTGGGATCACTTCGAGATTGGATGTCCTGAATTAGGAGCTCAGCTCTTTGAAGAAGGATTTCTGTCTTACTACCCAGTTAAGCACCTGGAAGAATTACGTGACTTTCCTAAAATAGTCCATGATACTGTCAAAATCATCCAGGATGAACATCTGAGAACAAGGACGAAGATCAACAGTCCTATTATCCTAAGAATCTGAAGCACAGTTCCAGAATTTGATCCCAATAATTTCATGGAAGTTAAGCCTGCTAAACATTGCATTCTCATTAATCCTTCAGTTAATGATTATGCTGCAGAACTAAGAATGGGAAGAATCCCTCTTAAGTTTGAAGATCCCCTGAGCATTATGAATCTCTGGAGAATTGTCAAAAAGGGATTTATGATGAATGCGGTCCAAGAAATAAGAAATAGACCAGTCTTAGCAAAGAATAATAGAATAATTATTTTTGGCGAAGATATGGTTGTTTTGGGTATTTGGGGCAAACGCCTCAAAGTAAGCAACTACCGCTACAGCAATGGGCAATGGTGGAGTAAAACAGATAAAGATCCAAAGGACCTGATCGATCACAACCAGTTTTCAGGTTCTGACGGAACATGGCATTTGGACTACTGCACCACCTGTGAAGAATGGGGTCACAATGACTGTGACTTTGTTGAAGATGATGAATGGGGTTCCCCTACCCATTATGATCCTTTTGATGATGAGTACGCCAATGATGATTAAATGCAGTGCATTTTCACCATCGGTATGATAAGTCAGAAGCAAATAGTGTCGCCGACACTAGAAGACAAAAGTGAACAGTATTCGGTCGGCCACCCGACATGGTACTATTCATGAATAGTGACTTTTTCACTATTCATCATAAGTTTTACCTTGCTTTCGGTGCGAGTTACCTAAGGTAAAAGCAGAAAGAATCTGCTTTCGGTGCACGCCTGACAAGCCTAAGCATGCTGGCATCCCGTAATTCCAGCTCCTGAGTCCTCCTGAAGCCTATTTAAGGAGTAGAAGTCTGAAGTTCTAGGCAGAGCTTATTTGAAGGGAAGAGCTTATTTTAAGTAGAGAGCTTATTTTAAGGAAGAGCTTGTTCTACCCTGAACCTCTCATAAGCCAAACACTTGTAAATGTATATTTTCAGTGTTTCTAAGTATAAGCTTGTAATTGCCAGTTGCATTCTGGCCTAAGTTCGTTTGTAAGTTTTTACATTCAAAGTTATTTTGAATCTAAGCATTACTTTGAGTTTAATTTCATGATCATTGTTGAATACTCTCTTATTTTGTATTCAGATTTTGATATTGAAATTCTTATGCATATTACTATGTTTTCATATGCTCACCACCACTCCATCCACACCACTGTCACCACTTCTTACTATTAAATATATATATATATATATATATATATATATATATATATATATATATATATATATATATATATATATATATATATATGTCTATTTGAAGTCTATGCCCATTCTCGCCCAAACAAATTTAAGCCCAATCAACCGACCTAGCCTTTTAAAAAATTAAGTTGCCCTCAAATTTGGGCTGATCTCTCACAAATTCAATGCAAGTTATCAAACCAAACCTTTTTACCTAGCTACAGCGTACAACCATATAATATTCTTTTCTCTTTATGCGGCGGTTACACTGATCTAAAGCAAACAATGAAACAAACCTTTTCCTAATCTTCTTTCTAAGCCTTTGTTGCTACCGTTGGGCTGAAAATTGAAGAAAATCACCCAAGAAGCTGGCTCTTCCGCTCTTCTTCTTTGTCTATTGATGGTGGTGGCGTAAGCTGTATTGCTGTGCAAACTGTGGTGAGTCTGAAGTCTTGTTCGTCTTGTCCGTCTGCTATCTTCTTCTTCTTCTTCTTCTTCTTTTATGAATATTGTCTGTCTGCAATCTGCTATCGTCGATGGTTTATGGTCCATGGAGTAAGAGAAGCGTGTCTTTTGTTAGATTAGAAAGAAGATTATGAAAATGTTAGGAGTAAGAGATCTAGAGACTTCTCTCATAAATCCCAACAATATGTATCTTCAAACTAAAAGTAATGGAGATTCGTGTCCATTAGTCCATGGAGTAAAAGTAATGTAATGGAGAATATAGAGGACTAGAATATAAAGGTACTCTATATATATAGTACACGTAAAACAGTAAAAGTCATCTTTTTTGTTAACAAGATTATCCAGTCATCATACATCATTTTTTTTCTTCTTTTGTTAGATTACAATTTACAAATATGTGTGATTTTGTTTAATGGGTAGTTATTTATGTTTGATTACACATGTGTAATTTTTTTAATGGGTAGTCGTGTATGTGTCTTGTAGATGTAAAGATGTATTGACTATTTGACTATTTGAATAATCTTAGTACTGTTGTCCACTTGTGGTGTATCTATGAATTTAGAAAAAAAAAAAAAATTATGCTAACAATCTTTTTGATTATTTATTTTACATTTATGTGATTTATTAACTATTATTTTTTATTATAATTGTTTTCTTATTCATATAAGAACAACATTGGCATCTTTTGAGAAGGTTTTCTTCATACTTTGGAATTTTGCTAGTGTCAATAAGTTTCAGTAAATTTTTACCACTTTCAAGTACGTTATTTCTTATTGTTTAGTCCTTTTATTAAGATATTTTTTAAAGATTGGTTAGATTAATAGTGATCATAATATTGTAATAATTTAATTATAATATCATTGGAATATATGTCAGAAGTCATGAGTTTTTTTAGTGTAAAAACACTTAAAACTAACAGATAAATAAATTTTTCAGGTTTCCGAAAAATTTTAGATTACATCATGGGCAAACCAAAAAGAATTGATGCATTTTTAAGAAAAAAGATGCAAATTCCAATTCTAAAATGTCTTCTTCCACATCTAGTCTTCAAGCTTCAGCTCCTGAGCAACGCTCTTCTAAGATGCTAAGAATTGAACCTCAAATTGAGTCAGTTGACATTTCTACTATACAACATGACCCAGGGTTACGTCGTCAAATATCGGAATATCCAGTTAATCAACATGATGAAATTAGACTTGCTTATCTTGAAGACGGTCTATATAGATTCATTCATTCTAACAGTTCTGGATATCCGTTTTCGAGAATTGGAAAAAATCGTCGGAGATTTCAATCATCTTGGTATAAGATGTTTAATTGGTTAGAATATTCTCCTACAAAAGATGCTGCTTAATGTTTGCCCTGCTATCTTTTCTATAAAAAGCCAACGGGACGACCCGGGAGCTAATGCATTTACTATTGAAGGATTTCATAATTGGAAAAAGGTTAATGATGGTATAAAGTGTGCTTTTTTGGTCCATATGGGAAATGATCTATGTTCACCTCATAATAATGTTGTTAAGTGTTGTGATACTTTGCTAAATCAATCTCAATATATTGAAAAGGTGATTGATAAGCAAACTTCAGAACAAAAATTAAATAATCGATTGCGATTGAAGACTTTAATCGATTGTATTCGTTATTTAACATCCCAAGGATGTGCTCTTAGAGGTCATGTTGAGGGTCCAGATTCAAAAAATTGTGGCAACTTCCTTGAGTTGATAGAACTTGTATCCATTTACAATGAGAAAGCTGGTAAGATTGTCTTAGAAAATGCTCCACAAAATGCTAAATATACTTCACATCATGTCCAAAAATATATTTTATATATCTTGGCAAAGAGGGTACGAAATGCAATTCGTGAAGAAATTGGTGATTCAAAATTTTGCATTGATGAAGCACGAGATGAATCTAAGAAAGAACAAATGGCTATTGTTTTAATATTTGTTGACAAAGATGGCTTTATACAAGAACATTTATTTGATATTTTCCATGTCAAAGATACATCGGCATCGACTTTAACGAATGAAATATATGTTGTTCTTTCTCAACACCATCTTGATATCAAGATGTGCATGAACAACTTCAGGCACGACTTGTCATTGATACTCCTGCCCCAAACCTTTAAGGGATTCGATTTCAAAATATTCGTGGACAATGGTATGATGGTGCTAGTAATATACGTGGTGAATGGAAAGGATTACAAGCATTATTTCTTAATGTTAGTTTTTGTGTTGGCTGCATTCTGTTGGACAAAATCACTTCTATGTAATGTTGCTGCTTTCACAGGGATGCTGCTTTATCCAGAATCTACTCTTCAGCTATGTTCTTCGAGAAGATTCTGTGAAGTTTTCAAGGATTTATTTCGGTTCCTTGTTAACTGTTCGGACGACGTGGTATTTCGTCCGGACGCTCATCAGTCAGCAACATCCGTCCGGACGACGTGTTATCCGGTCCAGACGCCCATCTGTCCATTGTTCCATTTGTCCAGATGTAATACCCGAGAAAGACACCCCACTTAAGTTATTAAAATATGTGCATAAATATAAGATTTAAGAATTGCTCTTAGTCTAATAGAATTATGTAGTTATGCATGTAGAAAGTTGGATCAGTAAAGCGAAGTCGATCGAGCGACTTTCTGGTCGACCGAGCGATTATAGGTCGATGTCGATCGATCGACTAAGTTTCGATCGAGCGATTTTATCCAGTGCGACGCAGCTTACGGGTAAACAGCAGAAAAGTGATTTTTACCTTTGATTTTGAACCCATTGCTTATGGACGGTTCCAGATGATTGAAACTTATTTAGTTAGCCTAAGTTAGCTTAGTTTGGTTGAAATTGAACTAGATATGGTGGTACAATTTAATCATGACTCAAGATATGGAAGAAAATCTAATCTTGGATATTAGATGATCTTGCATGGATATTTCTCTCTCTTGCTGCCAAAGATCCGACCCTTGGAAGGATTTGTGCTGGATTGATCTCAGCCCTTCATGGTTATTATATATAGCTTGCATGGGATACCAAAAATCAGCCTAAACTCTCCCCATACCACTCATGTAAGCTCCCCTCCCCTTCACTGTTTTGGTACTGAATCTCCCATGGAAAAATCTCTCTCATTCTTCTGTGGAAGCCAGCACCTATAGCCAGAAATAAAGCCTTAAATCTCCTCTTGTTTCTCAACAAAACACCAATAATCAACATCAGAAACCTCTCTCAAATTCTAGCTCGAAAGCCAGCAGCTTCCAACTCATTTCAAGCACTTTGCTTTGGAGTTAGACCTCCTTCTTTCATCCAATCTGTTGGGTGCGAATCTTGGTAAGAGTGAATCTCCTTTTCTACTCTCTAAAATTCAGTATGTGTTCCCAAGAATCATGGGTAATTTCTCCTCTTGAAAGAATTACACTCATGAAGCTTTAAACAAGCAAGATAGTAGCTTTGCTTTAATACTTTTGTGTGGAAGTGAGCTGTTGAAATATGGGTGTATTGATTTATGAAAAGGAAGGTGTGTGTGTGTGTGTGTGTGTGTTGTGTGCTGGAATTCCCTGCATGAATCAGAATATTAAAGTATGAACTAGTAAGTAAGTGTAAATGGTATATGGCTAATGCATGTGTGTGTGGAAAGTATTATTTTGGCTACATAAGGGTATGAATGAGAGTTGTATATATATATATATATATCAACATACTAGTGGAGTTAATGGCTAGTAAAAAGGGATGTCTTAGTTTCATTATTCAATAACCTAAGATGGCATTCAATATCTTGATTAAGAGAACCAAAAATGGAAGTATTAGGACAATGGTTAAAATGATACTTTAAGGATAAATATAGTGAACATATTGGTAGCATCATTTCACTAATTTAGTATTACCATATGATTGGAATTATGCAGTTATAGAGAAAGACTTTTGCAGCAGAAACTAGTAAGTATCTCTATACTTACTGAGGACGAAGCTGGTTGATTTTCCTATAATATTATGTTTACTGTTTTATTTACTTGTTTGCGCATGTGATTTTGCATATTTTATTATTTCTAATAACTTGTCTAATAACAAGCTGTTGGATCAAGATCCACGGTGGGTATGCGAGGCTTCACATGAGTTCCAAGGTTCTCAGTGAATGAGGAGATACCTGAAAAGAATAATAAATACAAAACTGGTGTACCAAGGTCACTAGGGAAACCAAGGTTTCCAGGAGCCAAGGCTCCCAAAGATTATAATTAAAAGTTAAGTGAGGAAACCAAGGTTTCAAATAACACGCTAACCGTGCCAAGGCCAACAGAGTAGTGGAAAAAGGGAAATACCTAAAACCATACCCTTAAAACTATCATTGCTTTAAGATTACATTTATGTTCATTTTATGTCTATGACTCGCGATCATGGATTATATTTTGTATATACATGTGATTACATGGCCATTGCATTATGTTGCATTAACTAAATAAATCAGCACTCATATTATTATTGGAAACAGCGGACTTACTTTAGTGTTTATGTTGTTTTCTTCTCTTTGTATGGTACTTGTAATGGTTCAGGCTATGAAGAAGAAGAGGATTATCAGGACTATCCCGACACATAGATGGTTCCTGGTTCAGTTTTGTGAGGCTGGATAGCCTATATTTTGGGACTACCCTGTTATAGTCCATTAGCCTAACTTAAAACAATATTTATAATTCTCCGGTTATATATATAGATTTTGGCTTGTACAATTATTTAGCCCTGTGTGGCATGACTGGTATTACTGTCTGTATAATTATGCTGACTGGCTCATTATATATATGTATTGAGGTATTTCAGTAGTAGCTCTGAGGTGTCAACTTATTCCCAATTCATATTACGTTTATTCCGTTGCCAATAATTACCTCTGATAAGTCAGTAATGTCTTGTGGAAATTCGAAAATTTTCACCTACGCTTTTTGCAAAAGCGGGGCGTTACACCAGACGACGTGTCATACCTTCCGGATGCCAGATAGACCAGCATCATCCGTCCGGATGACGTATCTTTCCGTCCGGACCCTACACTGTATCGAGAAGCTTCTGTTCTAGCTTGCATCCGTCCGGACCTCTCAGCTGCCCGTCCGGACGTCCATCAGTGATCGATCAGCTTCAGATTCTTTCCAAGTTCAGAATATGGGAAGATTGATACACCGTCCAGACGATGTGGTTTCCCGTCCGGACGCTCTCATAAATAAGGCAAGAATCGCAATTCAATTATCACCGTCCAGACGTTAGTCAGCCTTGGTCCGGACGCGCGCTCATCAGTTAAGGAAATGGCCGATTCGACTTCAACCGTCCGGACGTCTACCTCTCATGGTCCGGACGCACGCATAGCAGATTGGAAATTGTGTGTTGAAGAATTTCCGTCCGGACGTTCATCCCCCTTGGTCCGGACGCTCGAAGCCTTATATGGAAATTACTTGCAGCAGACGTGCAACCGTCTGGACGTCAGTGTCTCACCGTTCGGACGTGGCTCTTAAACATGAAAGATTTTCAGCGAAATTTTTGGAAAATCCTGTCTCACAGTTGTCCGTCCGGACGGCCCAAGTTCACCGTCCGGACGGCGTCCGTACATATTACAGCAGTCGCCCATTCTGCACCTCAGCCTATAAATAGAGGCCCCTAGGCATTGAGAACTGCAAGAATTCGGTATTGAATTCCACAAGTGCTCAGAGAAGTTCAAGATCCCTCTGAAGCTGTTACAAGTGTGATGCGCTACAACTAAAGTCTATCTAAGAGGTCGGCTCTAAGGTAAGGGATTCCATTGAAGACCCCTTCAGGTAGGAGACTTGGTTGGGAAGCGTTCGTGTTGGGTTACACGTCAGAGTGCAAGGTACGACCACTACATCGGTACATGTGAGTGTTACTATCTTGTATCTAGCTTCGTCTTCTGAATAGTGGAATTCCTGGGTTTGGCTGCCCTGAAGTGGTTTTTCTCTTGATTGAGTTTCCACTTCGTCAACAAAAATCTGTGTGTCTTTTACTTTCCGCTGTTCTTAATTTTTGTTGACACTTGTGTACACACTTTATTTTTAGAAGCCAATTTCAATTTTCAATTGGTATCAGAGTGGGTACACTCTGTTTAGGATTTATTTCCTGAGTGTGATCCTCATCTCTTGTGACTTCTATTTTTTTGATTACACCTTTTATCATGGATTTCTCTCAGTTATCTAAAGAAAATCATGATATTGAGCTCTCTAAAGTTTTTACAAAATTTGATAAACTTATTTCACCAAAAGAGCTCAAAAAGGTGAAGCAAGAAAAAGAGTCTTTGATTGTTCAGTTGTCTGAATCACATGCTTTGATTGACTCTTTGAAATCTGAGAATACCATGCTATTTGACATTATTGATAAACTTGAGAATAAATTAAAAGAATCTGAAGATCTCTTGTTGAAAAAAATTCTCTAGTGATAATTTAAAGAGCATGTTTTGTATTCATTCAGATATTCCTAACAAGCCTGGTTTAATTGTTAATGATTTGAGTGCTTCTACTTCACATGCTTCTGATTCTGAATTAGATTCCATTATTATTAAGCCTGTGATAGTAGACACTGCTTGTTTGGATAATTCTTGCTTGAATAATTGTGTGATGCCCAAGCCCAAGGAATCAGGAACACGAGGTACGTTTGTTCCTACTTGTCATAATTGTGGGAAAATTTGTCATATTAGGCCAAATTGTTATTTGTTGAAATCCCACAGGCCTTGGATTAAGTAGGATGCTATGAGGAAAAGTGAAGTTGATGATTCTTCCTTAGCAAAATATGTCCCTCCGCATAGGAGGCATATAAAAGGTAAAGGCAATGTTATTTGTAAGAATGCTAATCATAATTTTGCAGAGAATACAAAGAAGCATTCAAACAAAAGAAGCTTGCCTACTTGTCATCACTGCGGCATCACCGGTCACATCCGATCCAAATGCCCACAACTCCAGAAGTTGAAGGTTCAGAGGAAGCTGCCAACTAGAGCTACATCAGGCACTCTACCTCCTACGACACTTCAGGTTCCACGGCATCAGCAGCAGTTTGTTCCTGCCTATCAGAGTGGCAAATCAAAGAAGAACAAATCAAGGCGCTACAAGAGAAAGCCGCAGAAGCCCATTAGCTACCATGACTATGAAGGGTTTTTGAGCCTGATGCAAGGTATGCTAAGGAGAATGGACAACATGGGCAAGACCTGAGCTACCGCTACGAGTCAAACAAGTATGGGTCAATAAGGATGAGACCATTCACCCCTTGAGGGGGAGTGGACTCACCTAGTAAAGGTGAAGTCTTCCCATGCCTAGGATTTTGGTTCCTAAATCCTAGTGCATGTCAGGTATGTTTGCATTGCATCGTTTATCATGTTATATCTTATTCATGCCTTGCATTCTATTTGAGGAACCTTTTATTCTATCCCCATATTTTCTCTAGTTTTCTTGAGAAACATCTGCAGATATTTTTTTGGGGATGACAGTTAAAGCACGTCGGGCGGCTGCTTTTCTGTCTTGGTATTTCTAAACCTCTCTCCATGAGGACAGGTTTGGTTTTACCTTACATGATGGGATTAGATGTCATTTCCTTTTCCATAAGCATGTCTTTGTTGTTTTTTTTTTTTTTTTCTGTCTCATTTTTCAACAAAAAAAAAAAAAAAATTGGGGAGAAGATGCAGAACTTTATTTCTTTCTCTTGATAGCTTTTCAGATATTGCGTGTGTTTTTGCCTGATATCTCAGTTCATTGTGCATTGATTAAATATGCTTATATATGATTGAGAGTTTATGCATGATATCTGCTAAGTTTTCCTGTTGCATCTTAACGATAGATAGTTACTTTCCTCATGCGATGAAAATGTGCACTATCTAAGACTCCCCTAAGGTACATCTTTTCCTTCTCTGACTTTTTACTTCTAGAAATTCTAGATAAGAGAAGAGGTCTTTGATTAAGATGGTCAAATTGACCACATGCTAGTTGAACCTAGAGCCTAAAAATTCTGGCACTCTCTAGGTTGCAGCACCATAAGAATTAAACAGTAAATCATATGCATTATGCGCTTTTAAATTGTATATTCACTGCTTATGTGCTGAATTTGCTATATGCCTTGCCCTCTACGTGCAAGTAAAAATTTTACTTTGTCCTTCATGGTACAAGTAAAACAATTAGGTGCTGCATCTTAGGGGGAGTGCATCAGATGAGGGTGGCTAGGCCCTAGTAAGATAAGGTTTGACTTTTGGCTGATCTTTCATTGATTTTCTCTCTTGTTTGAAAAATCTGGTTGCTTTTTGTCATATCAGTGAATTTTATACCTTATTGAGAAAGTCTTCACACACACACACACACACACACACACACACACACACACACACACACACACACACACACACACACACACACACACGCATTGCATGAGTTGAGTAATCTATTTAAAATTTCTATCTGCAGGGAAATTTGTGCTTATTGAATACTTAACTCTCATTTATATCTTTGCATATTTTTGCAATGCTATTTGACTGCTTTATCAGTTGATTATACATGCGTGTTCTGAAACTGACTTGAGATAAATTAAAATTCTGTAAATTTTTCTTCAGTCTTCTGTTTTTCAGTGTGAAGCGTCCGGACTGACCTATTCTTACGTCCGGACAAGCACAGTCTTGCCATATGCTGACCTAGCAGTTGCCATCCGGATGGTTACGTGACACATTCGGACAGGATCTCTACAAGTTTAAGACTTGCGTCTCTCTCTCTGCCATACACACATCTTTGCATTTTTATTGATTTATCATGGCATCTTGTGTGTTTTTCTCGTGGATTTCTCTCAAGATTTTGACATTTTTTGCACATCTCTTTTCATCCCATGATCTTCATTGTGTCTTCCGTTATTCTTTTAAGTCTTTGTGCTTTTAGAATATTGGAATATTTGTTGGGATATTTTCTTGAGATAGTGTGCATGAAAGTCCTTCTCTGTCTGTGTGTTGGGCTGATCATGATATATTTATGCTTTATGAGTAGATGCATTGCTTATATTTCTCTTTGGCATCCATTTGACAGCCGTGTTAAATACCACATTATTTTTGGAACTAATAGGATCTAATGGTATTTCTGGAGATATTTTTGGTTGGTTTTGATTCAGGAATATGATATCCAGCGGCTCCCAGCACAATGTTTGACAGATGGATCCTTTGGAAAACTGACTGTTGTTGAAGTTGGATGTTCAAATTCCAAAGGTCTCAGGATTAAGATGAGCTTTTTTCCCTAGCTCATGCAGAGCCTTCCGTAGCATTCCCTTAGATCTGCATCAATTTGAGGTTCAGTGGTGACTCTCCTCAGTTATCTTGCAGACCAGTTGCTTAGAGGATGTTAATCTGCGGATAACCAGTTTCAGGCTTTGTAAAATCAATAGATTGAATGATTTTCAGTTCGTGGTTCCCGGCTTCCTGAGCTAGAAGCTGAAGTAGTACAAATCCAGCTTTTACGGATTTCTCTCTATTACTTGATTTCAGTGGATCAGCAGGATTTCGTACTTGGAGGATTTCTATTCTTCTCTTTTGAGCCACTTGCAGACTTTTCTCTATTTTCCTATTGTTTTGGATTTTAGAAAGTTTTTTGTTTGTGGATATTATTACTCCGTTTACCCTTGTCCTTCTGAGACATTGAGGGGGAGTAATTGTTGTGTGGTTTTTCTCATTACTCTGTTTTACCCTTTGTCCCTTTGTGACAAAAAGGGGGAGTAATTTTTGAATGTACCGGGATTGTATTTTTAACCGATCAAGTGATTTTAGTCCCAGAATGGCCAAAGGGGGAGTTTGTTAGTTTTTGTGTTGGCTGCATTCTGTTGGACAAAATCACTTCTATGTAATGTTGCTGCTTTCACAGGGATGCTGCTTTATCCAGAGTCTACTCTTCAGCTATGTTCTTCGAGAAGATTCTGTGAAGTTTTCAAGGATTTATTTCGGTTCCCTATCAGCCGTCCGGACGCTCATTAGTCAGCAACATCCGTCTGGACGCCCATCTGTCCACTGCTCCATTCGTTCAGACGACGTGTCATACCTTCCGGACGCTAGACAGACTAGCATCATCCGTCCGGACGACGTATCTTTCCGTCCGGACCCTACACTGTATTGAGAAGCTTCTGTTCCAGCTTGCATCCGTCTGGACCTCTCAGCTGCCCGTCCGGACGTCCATCAGTGATCAATCAGCTTCAAATTCTTTACAAGTTCAGAATATGGGAAGATTGATACACCGTCCAGACGATGTGGTTTCCCGTCCGGACGCGCTCATAAATAAGGCAAGAATCGCAATTCAATTATCACTGTCCGGACGTCAGTCAGCCTTGGTCCGGACGTGCGCTCATCAGTTAAGGAAATTGCCGATTCGACTTCAACCGTCCGGACGTTTGCCTCTCATGGTCCGGAGGCACGCATAGCAGATATGGAAATTGTGTGTTGAAGAATTTCCGTCCGGACGTTCATCCCCCTTGGTCCGGACGCTCGAAGCCTTATATGGAAATTACTTGCAGCGGACGTGCGATCGTCCGGACGTCAGTGTCTCACCGTCCGAATGCATCTCTTAAACAGGAAAGATTTTCAGCGAAATTTTTAGAAAATCCTGTCGCACAGTTGTCCATCCGGACGGCCCAAGTTCACCGTTCGGACGGCGTCCGTATATATTATAGCAGTCGCCCATTCTGCACCTCAGCCTATAAATAGAGGCCCCTAGGCATTGAGAACTGCAAGAATTCTGTATTGAATTCCATAAGTGCTTAGAGAAGTTCAAGATCCCTCTGAAGCCGTTACAAGTGTGCTGCGCTACAACTGAAGTCTATCTTAGAGGTCAGCTCTAAGGTAAGGGATTCCACTGAAGACCCTTTCAGGTAGGAGACCTGGATGGGAAGCGTTTGTGTTGGGTTACACGTTAGAGAGCAAGGTACGACCACTGCATCGGTACATGTGAGTGTTAACTATCTTGTATCTAGCTTCGTCTTCTGAATAGTGGAATTCCTGGGTTTGGCTGCCCCGGAGTGGTTTTTCTCTTGATTGAGTTTCCACTTCGTCAACAAAAATCTGTGTCTTTTACTTTCCGCTGTGCTTAATTTTTGTTGACACTTGTGCACACACTTTATTTTTAGAAGTCAATTTCAATTTTCACTTAATGATTGTTTTTGTGCATACTATGTTCATTGTTTCGTTCATCGATTACAATTAGCATTAGTTGCTGCATCTAGAGAGGTAGTTTTTGTTCATGAGTTCTTCTCAAATTTTGAATTTTACTATCAATGTTTTTGGTTCTTCATGTAAATGTCATGATGAACTACAAGCTACTCAAGCAGCAGAAATTGCACATTTGTTAGCTATTGATGAACTTGAAACTGGAAAAGGAGCTAACCAAATTGGCACTTTGAAACGAGCTGGTGATACTCGTTGGAGTTCTCATTTTCAATCTATTTGTAGCATAGTAAGGTTGTTTAATGCTACTTGTTCAATACTTGAAAATATTATAAATGAAGGATCCACTTACTCTCAACGTGGGGATGCTAGTGTTGCTTTTAAAATGATTACTTCATTTCAATTCATATTCATTTTACATTTGATGAAGGAAATCATGGGTATTACTGATGGTCTTTGTCAACATTTGCAACAAAAATTTCAAGATATCTTGACTGCTGCGCAATTGGTTGCTAATACAAAAAAAAAAAAAAAAAAAAAAAAAAAAAAAACTCATTCAAAAGTTGAGAGATGAAGATTGGGATAGTTTGCTTGAGGAAATAGTCTCTTTCTGCAAGAAATTTGAAATTGACATTCCAGATTTGGGTGCTCGTTATGTTCAACGTCGAGGTCGTCATCAACGAGATCACATCACAGTGGAGCATCAGTATCATTTTGACATATTCAATGCTACCATAGACTTTTAGTTGCAAGAGCTCGATAATAGGTTTAATGAAGGGGCAATGGAACTCTTTACACTTAGTTCAACTTTGAATCCTAATGATGCCTATAAATCCTTTAACATTGATGATAGATGTAGGCTTGCAAAGAAGTATTATCCTCTTGATTTTTAAGAGCAGGAGAAAATTAATCTGAGATTTTAGTTGAAATATTTTCAACTTGATATGCTTAATGATCCGAAATTAAAAAATTTGTCTTCCATTGCAGAATTATGTCAAGGATTGATAGAGACAGAAAAATAAGAGAGATATAATCTTATGGACAGATTGATTCGTCTTGTTTTGACTCTTCCAGTGTCTACAGCAACTACCGAACGAGCATTTTCAGCTTTGAAAGTCATTAAAACAAGACTTCGTAACAAAATGGATGATGAGTTTCTAACAAATACTTTAGTTGTCTATATTGAGAGAGAAATTTCTGAGAGCTTCAATTCAGATTTGATACTCGATGATTTTGTTTCTCTGAGAACGCAGAGGATGAAATTTTAGACACTGTGTATTTTTGTTTAATTCTGTACTATTGCCTACATGACAACTTATTAATATATTAATTATGACATATTTATGAAGTTTGATAGATATACTTTTTGTGATTCACATATTGTGTTATTATTCTTATTTTGAATTGTGTTCACCATAATTTGATATATAATATAAATGAAGTATATAATGAGAATAAAAATTTATTTCATCATTATTTTTTATTATTCTAATTTCCCCCCTAATATCGCCTCTCGTCCCATTTTCTGTGTTGGTGCATATTGCATATTAATTATGTGGGTGTATATTAAGGGCAATGGGTCCATTAGGTGTAGATATATATCATTTGTACTAGTAATAGAAGTTCCATATAAACCATTTTTGTTGTCCCATCTATGCATGTTGGTGCATATTGCTTAATAATTCTGTGGGTGCATATTATTGTGGTCCCATCTATTATAATGGTGCATATTGCATATTTTTGATGCAAGTGCATTATGTTGTAAGTGCTTCTTAAAATTTAAATTGTATACGAGTGGTCCCCTAGTCCCATTCATAATGTAGTATTTTTGCATGTGTAGGATGAAATTGGTGTTTTAGATAAATTATGGGGGTAGGTTCGACAGAAAATATGGATGCATCAATGCCAGGGTTGAGATGGATGTTCATCCTGACAATGTTGATCCGGATAGTTTGAATTTTTTTTTTTTTTTTTTTTTTTTTTTTTTTTTTTTTTTTTTTTTTTTTTTTTTTTCAGCTTGAGTCTATTGTGGAACAATATGGATACTGTCCATGTGATTTAATTTACTTTAGAGACCCTACTAAAGATCTAGTTGTGGGTCTACATCTAGTATCCTCGGATTATGATGTGGCTTATATGGCTTCCAAACATGTGGAGACTCATATTGTGGAACTGTACATTGTTTCTTTCCGATATGATGGAGGTGGGGATGGGAAAGATGGGGAAGATGATGAAGAGGAAGATGTTGGAGGTAGGGTTAATCTTAATGATCCATGGTGGGATGATAAAATTAGTGATGATGATGATGTTTTTGAAGATGATTGTAATGTGGATAGGGCTGGCCCCTCAACTGATAAGGATGTGGAGGGTGATGGGGAGGATGGGGATGGGAATGGGAATGAGAATGAGGATGGGGATGGGGATGAGATGTGGATGGGTTTGAGGGTACTGGAGTTGAGGGTACTGGAGTTGAGGATACTGGAGTTGATGGTACTGGATTTGAAGGTACTGACGTCGAGGGTGAGTGTGAGGGTGATGGTAGGAGTGGGCCATCTACATTTGGCCACGACATGTACTTATTTGAAGAAGTTGAGGCGGATGACAATAATTCTGAAACGGGTAGAAGTGACATCCTATTGTCACTACCTATTAGTGATGAAAAGGATTATGGGATTTCATCCCACCCTAGTGCGGAGTTCCATGAAGTTGACATTGTCAATCCAAATCTGAAGCTTAAGATGAAATTTTCTAGTTTACAGCTCTTTGGAGAAGCTGTTAAGCAGTATAATGTAAAAAGGGGAAAATATATAAAGTTTGAAAAAAAAATGAAAGAGTTAGGTGTGTTGCAGTCTGTAGAGATCCCTTTTGTGAATACAGAGTCTATAGTAGACAGATGACAAATGAGCAGTCTTTTGAAGTAAGGTCCTTAAGACCTAAGCACTATTGTACTCGTGTATACAAGAGCTCAATTGTAAATTCTAGGTGGATATCAGACAAGCTTTTTGATAGGTTTAAGATTCAACCAGACATGTCACTTCCAGTTATACAAGATGAAGTAAAGAGGAAATGGAATGTATAAGTGAGTGGGAACCAAATGTATAGGGGTAGGAGAAGGGCAGGAAAAAATATTTATGGTAATCTGGGTTGAAAAATAAAGTGACTTCTAATTTAACGTGCATGTGTGTAACGTGCAACAAAATATTGTAAAGCGGAAATTAACGAATTCTTGCAAAATTAAATGCCTAGATGCCTCTATTTATAGGCTACAGAAGACCTAAATCGACTCTGATTCAGTTTTCTCTAAGCGGCGTTTGGACGGTAGCTAAGGGCGTCCGGACGGACAACTGTGCAACCGGCTTTCCAAATTTGTTGATATTCTTTCCTGAATAGGGCTGCATTTGGACGGTGTTGCCCCTAGTGTCCAGGCGATTGCAGTTCTGCTGCACGCAATTTCCATAATAAGGTTTGAGCATTCGAACAGTGTAGACTGACGTCCAGACGGTTGAACGTCTTCTGCACGACTTGCCTTATCAAGGATAGCGTCTGGACGGAATAACCACGTCGTCCGAACGATTGTAGCTGTCTTCCCATATCTGTATTTGGAAAGGAAATCCTTTTACTTGTCCAACACTGAAAGGCGTCTGGACGTGTTGCTGAGACGACCGGACGGATGCAATTTGGAACAGTTCGAAGCTTCTGAACACAGAAGGGAGTTTGGATGGAAAGTTCTCGTCGTTCGGATGGATGTTGCTTGACTTACGAGCGTTCAGACGGAATACCATGTTGTTCGAACGGATGCAAGGGAACTGAATTTCATTGTCTTGAAATCTGCACAAAGTCTTCTTGAAGCACATAACCAAAATGTAGACTCTGAATATAATAGTATCCCTGATTAAAAAACAACATTACATAGAAGTGATTTTGTCTAACAGAATGCAGCCAATCACAAACTAACAAACTCCCCCTTTGGCCATTCTGGGACAAAAATCACTTGACCGATTTAAAAATACAATCTTGGTCCAAATAAAAAAAATTCCCCATTTTTGTCTCAAAATGACAAAGCGTAAAATAAAGTATGAGAAAAACCACAATAAAATTACTCCCCCTTAAAGTCTCAGCAGGACAAGGGTAAACAGAATAAATGAAATCCAGAGTTTAAAAAGTATTACAATAATCCAAAATAAAAACTGTCTCAAAATAAATCAAAAGCATCAAAATAAAATAATAAAAAAAAAATCAATCCTCATCAGGATGATGATGCTTGAGCACTCCTGGATATCAAGCTGGCACTGCTCAACTCGAGTGCTGATAGAGTGGACCTCCTGCTGAATGGAGATGATATCTCCCTGCATTGCACTCATGGCCGCCAAAAGCTGAGCATAACCTGCATCATATTGAGGAGGAGGAGCAATCTGAGATGATGAGGCTCCTATAGGTATCTCAACCTGGACTAGAGGAGGCTGAGGAGCTTCATCTTGACCTTCAAACCGTAGCTGGGCATTAGACTTCATGAGAGTCTAACCGCCAAGAGGGTTCTAAATCCACATCACCAGCTCGGCGGAGACATCTATCCCAGACTTAACAATGAGCTTTGTGATCAAGCACACAAATGGAAGCCCAGTAGAGTGCTCATCTCTGGACTCGATCATAATAGAGAGGATGTGCTTGCACAAGCAAAAAGGCAACCTCATAACCAAGGCATAAAGGAACTGAGCCCTCTTCAAAATAAGCTCACTTCTGCGGACAGTAGGCCAGAAATTCTGCAAGACAATTTTTGCGAACAGGCGGTGCGGGGGAGAAAAAACACCTATCTTGATGTGAGCATGAGCTCGCTCATGACCCTGTGGATGAGCATAAAAGAAGTCCCTTAGCTTCTCTAAGGTGGGAGGTTCCACAACCTCTGTGAAGGGACTAGCGGGAATAGGCAGTACAGGAACATCAATGAAATCACTGATAACCTTAGTGTTAGTTTGTAGTTGACCACATTCTGTTGGACAAAATCACTTCTTTGTAAAGATGCTTTTTAACAGGGATTCCGCTATTTAGAATGCTTCCAGAAGATTCTGCACAATTTGTAAGTCAAAAAATTTGGTTCCCTGCCAGCCGTCCGGACGACGTGTCATACCGTCCGGATGCCTAACTGTCCAAAGCATCATCCGTCCGGACAACGAGAACATTCCGTCCAGGACCTTCCTCTGTGTCGAGAAGCTTCGAATCTGCTTTAACTTGCTTCCGTCCGGACGTTTCAGCAGCACGTCCGGACGACTCTCAGTGTTTGACAAGCTTCAGGATTTCTTTCCAAAACACAGTTATGGAAAGATCGCTGCAACTGCCCAGACGACGTGGATTCCTGTCCGGACGCGCTCATCCATAAGGCAAGTATCTCAATTCAAATCCAGACGTCCGGACTACGGTCCTCATGGTCCGGACGTGCAAGCATTAGATATGGAAATTGTGTGCATCAAATCAACCATCCAGACGACCATCCCCTTGGTCCAGACGAGTGAAGCCTTAGTATGGAAATTACTTGCAGCGGAAGTGCGACCGTCCGGACGACAGGGCACCACCGTCCGGACGCGGCTCAAAACAGGAAAGAATTTCAGCGAAATTTTTGGAAAGCCGATCGCACAGTTGTCCGTCCGGACGCCTTATGACCACCGTTGGGACGTCGCCTATGTTTTATCAAGCCAGACGCTCATTTGAACCCTTAGCCTATAAATAGAGGTCCCTAGGCTTGAGAACAACAAGAATTCGGTATTGAATTCCATTAGTGCTTTGAGAGTTATATTGTGAAATTATTGAGCTGAGTTGTGTCTCTAAAGCCATTATTGTGTGTGCTGTTGCTGCGCTTACTTGAAGTCTATCTTAGGGGTTGGCCCTAAGGTAAAGGATTCCATTGAAGACCCCTCAGGTAGGAGTCCTGGTTGGGAGGCGTTCGTGTTGGGTTACACGTCAGAGTTCAAGGTACGACCACTGCATCAGGGGTATGTGAGTGCTACTACTTTGTAACTAGTCTTGTCTTCTGAATAGTGGATATCCCGGGTTTGGCTGCCTCAGAGTAGTTTTTCTCATATTGAGTTTCCACTTCGTTAACAAAAATTCTTGTGTCTTTTAAATTCCGCATTATTATTTTGTTAACACTTTGTGCACACACACACTTACTTTGTTCTAGATGTCATTTCAATTTTTCATTTGGTATCAGAGCTTGGTACACTCTGTTAAGATTCATTTCTTGAGTGTTATTTTTTTTTTTACTTCTATCTATTAAAATGTCTCAAACTCTTAATATTGTTCCTGCCTTTGACGCACGAACTATGGCTATTGGAAAGCTCGTATGCGGTTCTTTTTAAAATCTATTGACTGTTGGAGTATTGTTGAAACTGGTTAGACTAAACCAGCGGATGCAACACTTGGACTAGTCCCTCAGAAAAACGCACGACTTTCTAATGATAAAGCCCTCCATGCTCTGTGTCAAGCACTTTCACCGTCTGAATTTGCAAAAATTTCAAACTGTGAATTTGCTGAAGAAGCGTGGCAAATCTTGGAAACAACATATGAAGGCACCAAACTTGTAAAATCTGCCAAACTTCAAATGTTGATTTCCAGATTTGAAGAAATTAAGATGTTGGAAGAAGAGACATTTGGAGAGTTTTACTCCAAAATGAGTGACCTAAGAAACTCCATGGTGAGTCTTGGGAAACCCGTCTCGGATGTAAAACTCTTCCGAAAAATTCTAAGATCTTTGCCAGAGCGTTTCAGGATCAAGGTAACTACAATTGAAGAGAGCAAAGATCTGGAAGAAATGAAGATTGAAGAGTTGGTGGGATTTCTTCAAACTTATGAGCTGTCTTTGCCCCCGGTCAAAATGCTGAAGACCGTTGCCCTGAAAGCTTCCAAGAAAAAGGTAGAAGCCTCATCTGAAGATGACTCTGAGGAGGAAGAAAAAGTTGTGGGTATGTTGGCCAAAAATTTCAGAAGACTAATGAGAGATGACCGATTCAAGAAGAAGTTTTCTGAAAAGATGAAGAATGCTCCCAGAGAAGCTGAACCTGAGGAAGCAGAGAAGAAAGATCCCAGAGGTCCAAAATGTTTTGAGTGCTCAAGATTTGGGCATATTCGAGCTGATTGTGGGAACCTCAAGAAGGGCAAAGGGAAGGCATACAATGTGACTCTTAGTGATGAGTCAGAAGAAGAAGAAGCTCCAGAGTCAGAAAAATTTCTAGCCTTTGTGGCTCCACTTGTAGAAGAGGAGGATTCTTATTACTCAGAGCAGAGTGATAATGGGGATGAACTCAAGGAGGCGTACAAAACTCTCTATATAGAGTATGAAAAACTAAGGGAAGGTCGTAAGCATCACCTTCATGATCTGAACAGTTTGTAGACTGAGAAGAGTTCTTTGCTGCGGAAAATACAAGAGCTAAAGGAGAAGTTACTAGAGACACATCTCCAATTAGAGAGAGTCACTGATGAAAAACTGACTCACATGCTATCAATTTAGAAGAGCCAACTGACAAGACTGGTCTCGGGTATGTAGCTCCTCCCTCTAACACTCCCTCTACTTCCAGGACTGTCTTTGTCAAGCCTACAGTCCCAGATCCTCCCCCACTGTTGAAGATAAAGGGAAGGACAAGCTTGATGGAGATGTTCCGGGCACTCAGAAGCCCCATTCAGTCAGAAGATCTCCTATATGCCATCACTGCAGGCTAAGTGGGCATGCCCGACCCCAGTGTTCACTTTTGAAAGCCCAGAAAGCAAAAGTCAAGAAAGAAGTGCCTTGGCAAGCAAATTATGGCACAAGACCTCTGACCCAGTATCAGGCTCCATGACATCAGGATCATTACCAAGCTCTATGGAGGCAAGCACCAAGGAATCAGGCTCTTCAACATCAAGCTCCTTGGTCTCATGCACCACGTCACCTGGCATCTCAACATCAGCAACCTTAGCAACAATTTGTATCTGCCAATCACAATGGCAAATCCAAGATCAAATCTAAGCACTCTAAAAGGTCGCAGAAGGTGGAAGATGATCAATACTACAGAGAGCCACCTATTTAGATGCAAAGCATGATGGAGTGGATGGGTCAACAGATGAAATCCTGCCAGCAACCACCCACAGGAAGGCAGGCTTGGGTCAGAAAGAAGGGAGATGTTCACCCCAAGAGGAGGAATGTACGCACCTAGCAGAAAGAGGTGTTCATGCCTAGGATTTGGTTCTTTATCCTAAGGCATCAAGTTTGATTGCTCGGACTTTTACTTGTTATATTTTGTGCTTACTATGCAATATAGGAACCAGTTTTGTTTTGCCCCCTATTTCTCTTGAGAGGATATTGCAGGCACTATTTGGGGAAGACAGAAAAAGCAGGTTGAGCGATTGATTTTCTGTATTGGCAACATCGAGCTTACACAGGTTTGATAATGCCTTGCATGTTATATGATGTCTTTTCCATATAGCATTTTTTTAAAAAAAAAAAAAAAAAAAAAAAATTAGGATAAATTGCAGGAAACTTTTCCTTTTCTTGGCATATCAGATATTACATGTGTTTTCACCTGATATCTCAATTCTTTAGGCATTAATCTACTTTGCTTAGATATGATTGAGAGTTTATGACTATATCTGCCAAGTGTTTTCCTGTATATGCAAAAGTTGGATAACTTCTTTCCTCATGCGATGAAAATGTACACTATCCAAAGACTCCCCTAAAGGTACATCTTTCCTTCTTTGACTTTTTGCTTCTAGAAATTCTAGATAAGAGAAGAGGTTTTTGATAAGATGGCCAAATTGACCAAATGCTAGTTGAACCTAGAACCTAAAAATTCTTGCATTTTCTCTAGGTTACAGCATCAAAAGAATCAAGCAGTTACTCATATGATTTTTGCGCTATATATGTATATTTTCTGCTTATGTGCTAAAATATGCCTTGTCCTTCATGGTACAAGTAAAACAATTGGATGCTACATCTTAGGGGGAGTGTATCAGATGAAGGTGGCTAGACCCTAGTACTAAATAAGGTTCTTTCACTGATTTTCTCTCTTGTCTAGAAAATCTGGTTGTTTTTTGGCATATCAGTGAAAGTCATACCTTGTGGGAAAAGTCTTCACACACACACACACGCGTTGCATGAGTTGAGTAATTTATCTATATTTTCTAACTACAGGAAAATCTTTGTGCTGATTAAACTCTCAACTCTCTTTTATATCTTTGCATAGTTTTGAGATGCTATCTGATTGCTTTATCAGTTGGTTATACATGCATGCCCTGATGCCTTTTTAAGTGTGAAGCGTCTGGATGGCCTCTCTTTGCGTCCAGACGGGTGTGGCTCAGTCAGTCGGATGGTTATGTTACACGTCCGGACCCGCGCGGCTCTGACAGCCAGATGGTAAGGCTACATGTCCAAACGCGCGCGGCCTGTCAGCATGTTTACAAGGCAATGCGCATCCGGACGGGGTCAATGAGCCGTTCGGACGGGGACCCCACAATTTCTATAAAACCTGGCCGCCGCATTTCTAAAGCTGCCCCACAAAAATCTCGCTTTTGGCTTCTAGTGAGTGATTTTTCGTGAGTTTTTGCATTATCTCGCCCTTTTTTGTCTTTTTGTGCATTACTATCTCATTCCAGGTACTTTTCTAGCTAACTTTATTCTTTTCAGTTGTTTTAACACTGTTAGAATTTTGATTATTTTGGAATGCTGTTCAGATTATGAAATGCAATATCTGCTGTGTTGGGATTATCTGGTTCGGTATTATTGTGGACTGTATTGTGATATTTTCTGTCTGTAATTTTTGGAGAAGTCCCTCTTACTGTCGTTATAATGCCGGATTTTCTATGTGCACTAACAAGATTATTTCTTTTGGATTATTTTTGGAAAATCTTGTTGGTCTCTTTTGCAGAATCATGTCTATAGGCAGTCCACAACGCAGGGTCCGCCAGAGGACAGAGGGAGATAGAGCAGCCAGCCCTTAGAGCCAAAATTATGGATCGACCAGTAATTGCTGAGAGAAATGTTGTTTGGTCCGACATCATGGTGGCTCATCTGGATAGTATCCACGACACTATCCAGACCTATCATTGGGGGTTTATACACACCTGTGCCTGTGTTGTGTACACCAGGCTAGTCCGACTGTTCTATGCCAACCTCGAGGTGGTTCAGGATGATGATCGCGGGTTGGTGCTTCAGTCCATTGTTGGAGGGCATACTATCACTGTTGATCCCCAGATCATCAGTCAGTTCATAGGAGTTCCTGTTCTCCAGATGCCTGGCAGCCCTTACAATGAGGTGGTAATCCCTCATTCTCTGGATGATCTCAAAGAGTTTTTCCATGCAGTTCCACAGGGAGAGGAGCGCGCCACCACCATCAGGATCGGTGCCTTATCTGCCCCACATCGCATGTTAGCCAAGATTGTCCAGCATAATCTTTGGCCTGTTGTCAGGCGCAGTGACCTGATTTTGAAGGGGGCCCAGTTCGTCTATGCTATCCATCTTTGCTTGCCCTTCTGCCTGTGCAAGCATATTTTGGGCGTTATTCTTGAGGCCCGTGATGAGGGCAATACCGGTCTTCCATTTGGCTGCCTACTCACACAAATCATTATACAGTCAAGCATTAGTGTTGTTGGCAAGCCGAAGATGAAGATCCAGGATCCTATCAGCAAGCAAACTCTGATGAAGTCCAATGCTCAGCTGCGGAGAGATGATCCAGATGATGATGTGCCCCCGCCTCCCCCTATTCCTATCTGCATACCAGATGTGGCGTTCTCTTCTCAGACTGTTCCGCCACCACAGCTAACTGTCGGCTATTCTCAAATTATGGAGGCATTGGCTGCTATTCAGGGGGGGCATGAGTTCCATGCAGCTCTCTATGTCATCCATGCAGCAGTCTATCTCTACCATGCAGCAGGAGGTTCACTCCATTAACCTCCGTGTAGAGTAGAACCAGCTGGACCTCCAGGAGTGCCTCAAGTTCCATCACCCATCTAGCAATGACGATGAGTATGATGCGCCTATGGCAGAGGCTGCTTGATCTTATTTTGTTTTATTGTTGTTTATTGTTTTGAGACATTTTTATCATTTTGCTACATTTGTTTAAACTCCTAGATTATATTACTCTGTTTACCCTGGTCCTTCTAAGACCATGAGGGGGAGTAATTTTTGGTGTGTTTGATATATATTACTTAGTTTTACCCTTTGAGACAAAAATGGGGAGTAATTTTTATTTTTGGACCGGGATTGTATTTTTAACCAGTCAAGTGATTTTTGTCCCAGAATGGCCAAAGGGGGAGTTTGTTAGTTTGTAATTGGCCACATTCTGTTGGATAAAATCACTTTTTTGTAAAGATGCTTTTTAACAGGGATTCTGCTATTCAGAATGCTTCCAGAAGATTCTGCACAGTTTGCAAGTCAGAAAATTTGGTTCCCTGCCAGCCGTCCAGACGACGTGTCATACCGTCCGGACGCCCAACTATCCAAAGCATCATCCGTCTGGACGACGAGAACATTCCGTCTGGACCTTCCTCTGTGTCGAGAAGCTTTGAATCTGCTCCAGCTTGCTTCCGTCAGGATGTTTCAGCAGCACGTCTGGACGACTCTCAGTGTTCGACAAGCTTCAGGATTTCTTTCCAAAACACAGTTATGGAAAGATCGCTACAACCGTCCGGACGACGTGGAATCCCGTTCAGACGCGCTCATCCATAAGGCAAGTATCGCAATTCAAATCCAGATGTCCGGACGATAGTCCTCATGGTCCGGACGCGCGAGCATCAGATATGGAAATTGCGTGCATCAAATCAACCATCCAGACGATCATCCCCCTGGTCCGGACACGCGAAGCCTTAGTATGGAAATTACTTGCAGCGGAAGTACGACCGTCCAGACGACAGGGCACCACTGTCCAGACGCGGCTCAAAACAAGAAAGAATTTCAGTGAAATTTTCGGAAAGCCGATCGAATAGTTGTCCGTCCGGACGCCCTATGACCCCTGTCGGGACGGCGCCTATGTTTTATCAAGCCAGACGCTCATTTGAACCCTTAGCCTATAAATAGAGATCCCTAGGCTTGAGAACAGCAAGAATTCGGTATTGAATTCCATTAGTGCTTTGAGAGTTATATTGTGAGATTATTGAATTCTTTTCTATTTTTTTTTCTCTCTCTCTTTTTTTTTTTTTTTAATAAGAGTAGGTTGTGCAATGCTTGATTTCCTTAAGCTTTATGATTGACCCATGTAACAAGTGTTGGGCCAGTGACTCCCAACTAGATGGTTTTAGGGCACTAGATGTAAAAACATCCCTAAGGGCTTAATTACTCAAGTAAAAAAGGCTACGAAGTCAAACTAGCCAAACAATTAACCACTCTGAAATTCTCATCCTTTTACGCGAACATCCAATGCTTAGTGAGGCAAGAGGCCTGGTTACTCAATGAGAACTCAAATTGATGATATTATTCTATACAATTTTTTTTTATTATTATTATTTTAACCAAGCCAAGGTTTCATCAACAAGTCATCATACAAATCTCAAGACACACATACTCAAATCACATTTCATACCTCACAGACCCTATGCTAAAGTGCTTGTGATGAACAATTCAAACATGTGAAATCTCTCTAATCCAACAGATGAGTCAAAAGATTTCAGATTTTAATGACATGCAAAGTTCAACATTTTAAACAAGCCAATGATATGTAAACAACAGTAAGATGCAACCATGCTCAATTAACAACATAATTTTTTTTTCTTTTTGAACAAAAGCAGTCAAAATAACAATCATCAATAACAGACAAAAATGTCTACCTCACCCCTAAACTAAAAAGGCACATTGTCCCCAATGTGATTAGAAATACAATACCGAAATGGGCGATGCAAGTCGGGCACAATACAGGAGAACGCTCCCTCAAACTTGAACGGCAGACACTATCTTGAAAATCACAACTAAAACAGAAGAAACAGGATCAAATGATAAGGAAAAACAATGAGGGTTTGCCTCCTACAAGTGCTAAGTTTTTAGTCTTCTGCCAGACTCTTCATCCTGACGACAATCACTCCGAGTAACTCGAATCCTCCAAAAGGGTCGTCTCAACCTCTGAGCTCTGTAACTCCAAGAATGGCTTCAGTCTTTGTCTGTTCACCTTGAAAGTATTGCCATTCTTTGGATCCTCAATCTCAATGGCCCCATGAGAAAAAACTAATCGAACAATAAATGGGCCTGTCCATCGAGATCGGAGCTTCCCTGGAAACAGATGAAGACGTGAATTGTAGAGAAGGACTTTTTGACTAGGTTCGAAAGATCGTCTCAATATGCTCTGGCCATGAGCCTTCTTATCCTTGCCTTGTACAACCTTGCGCAATCATATGCATCATTCCTCAGCTCTTCCAATTCATTGAGTTGGAGCTTCCTCTGTGAGCTAGCCTTCGTGAGATCGAAGTTCAGCTGCTTGATGGCCCAGTAAGCTCTGTGCTCCAACCCCACCGGCAGATGACATGCTTTTCCATACACAAGACGGTAGGGTGACATGACAATCGGGGTCTTGAAAGCTGTCCGGTATGCCCACAATGCATCGTTCAAACGAAGAGACTAATCTTTCCTTGACGGGTTCATCGTCTTCTCCAAAATCCTCTTGATCTCTCGGTTTGAAATCTCCACTTGACCACTCGTCTGAGGGTTATATGGAGTGGCAACCTTGTGCATGATGAAATACTTCTTCATCAGCTGCTCGAAAATTCGGTTGCAGAAATGCTTCCCACCATCACTAATAATTGCTCGAGGAGTACCAAAACGAGCAAATATAGTGTCTTTTAAAAACTGAACCACAACTCTGTGGCCATTGGTCTTGCAGGCAACAGCCTCCACCCATTTGGACACATAGTCCACAGCAACAAGAATGTATAGATAACCGAAGGAGTTTGGGAAAGGTCCCATGAAATCAATGCCCCACACATCAAAGATCTCAACAATAAGAATAGGGTTGAGAGGCATCATATTTCGATGTGAAATACTCCCTAGCTTCTAAAAGCGCTCACACGAAACACAATAAGTGTGAGCGTCTTGGAAAATGGTGGGCCAATAAAATCCACAATGCAAAATCTTTGCAGCGGTCTTCTTTGCACTGAAGTGGCCTCCACAAGCATGATCATGACAAAAGGAGATGACATTGGATTGGTCAGGCTGGGATGCATCTCCTAATGATCTGATCGGGACAATACTTGAACAGATACAGATCGTCCCAGAAAAAGTACTTTACCATGGCCATGAACTTGGACTTATCTTGCCGCCCCCAATGCAAAGGTATTTGACCGGTGACAAGATAGTTTACTATATTAGCAAACCAAGGTGAAGCGGTGTGAGCAATGTGCATCAACTGCTCATCAGGGAAGGTCTCAGAGATGGGGGTGGCCTCCTCAGTGAAATCCACGGTAATCCTCGAAAGATGATCGGCCACCACATTTTTGGAACCATTCTTGTCCCCAATCTCAATGTCAAACTCTTGCAACAATAAAATCCACCGAATGAGGCAAGATTTAGCATCTTTTTTGGAGAAAAGATACTTCAATGCCTCGTGATCCGAGTAGATAATGACTTTCGATCCTAGCAAGTAGGATCGAAACTTATCCAAAGCAAAAACGACTGCCAGCAACTCCTTCTCAGTGGACGAATAGTTCAGTTGGGCATCGTTCAGAGTCCGACTTGCATAAAAGATGACATGGGGGAGTTTCTCAATGTGCTGCCCCAAAATAGCTCCAACAGCATAGTTTGACGCGTCACACATCTCAAAAGGTGCACCCCAGCTGGGTGGCTGCATGATGGGTGTGGACATCAGAATCTTCTTCAAGGCCCCAAATGCCTTCTTGCAATGCTCATAAAAAATAAATGGGGCCTCCTTCACCAACAACTTGCACAAGGACCTGGTGATCTTGCTGAAATCCTGGATGAATCGCCAGTAGAATCCTGCATGGCCCAGAAAAGAGCGAACCTCTTTCACCGTACGTGGGGGTGGAAGGTTGGATATTAGATCCACCTTTGCCTTGTCAACCTCTATCCCCCGATGAGAAATGATGTGTCCAAGTACAATCCCTTGCTTCACCATGAAATGGCACTTCTTCTAATTGAGCACCAGGTTTTTCTCTTTGCGCCTCACTAAAACTAGAGTGAGGTGGTGCAAACACTCCTCAAATGTCGAACCAAAGACCGAGAAGTCATCCATGAATATCTCTAGGAAACACTCCACCATGTCAGAAAAGAAGCTGATCATGCACCGTTGAAAAGTAGCGGGTGCATTGCATAACCCAAAGGGCATGCGTCGGTAGGCGGACGTCCCAAATGGACAAGTGAAGGTCGTCTTCTCCTGGTCTTCTGGATCCACAGGGACTTGGTTATATCCAGAATAACCATCCAAAAAATAGTAGTGCTCATGCCCTGCCAAGCGCTCCACCATCTAATCAATGAAAGGAAGAGGAAAGTGATCCTTCCTGGTGGCGGTGTTCAACTTGCGGTAGTTGATGCAGACTCTCCATCCTGACTGGAATCGAGTTGGCACCAACTCGCCCTCCTTGTTTTGCATGACTGTCACTCCAGCTCACTTGGGCACGACATGAATGGGGCTCACCCACTTGCTGTCAGAAATTGGATAGATGATACCAGCATCCAATAACTTTATCACTTCTCCTCTCACCACTTCTTTCATGGCTAGGTTGAGCCTTCTCTGTGGCTCCCTTGATGGTTTGGCGTCCTCCTCTAGATGTATCTTGTGCATCACTACCAAAGGGCTGATTCCCTTGATGTCTTCAATGGTCCAGCCTATAGCTTCCTTGTGCTCTCTCAAGACATCTAACAACTTCTCCTCTTGAGCAATTGGTAAATCCGAAGCTATGATTACAGGCAAAGTCTCTGCTGGACCTAGGAACTTATACTTGAGATTGTCTGGTGAAGGCTTAAGTTCCTTCTTTGGAGGCTCAGGTACTGCATCCTCCTCCTTCTCATGGCTCTCCAAGGGAGCAAACTCTAAAATGGCATCGGCCTGCTCAAGTAACACATCCAAGTTCAAGTCCTCTCCAAATTGAGCAAAGCATGCCTCCATGGGGTCTTCAGTGCTTGATTCTTCAATAACTTCCTTTATGATCTCCTCAATCAAGCAGGCACTTCCGATCTCATCGCACTCCCTCGGCTTCTTGCTGATATCAAAGATGTTCAGCTCCACTGTCATATTGCCGAAGGAGATCTTCATTACCCCCGTCCTACAATTGATCAGGTCGTTAGCCGTAGCTAAGAATGGTCGCCCTAGGACCACCGGTATCTGCACTCCAAGGTTCTGCACCAGTTCTGTATCAAGCACTATAAAATCCATGGGGAAATAAAACTTGTAGACCTTTATCAAAACATCCTCTACAATTCCCCTTGGTATCTTAACTGACTTGTCTGCCAACTGCAGTGTCATGGAAGTGGGCTTCAATTCTCCTAACCCCAATTGCAGGTAAACCAAATAGGGTAGGAGATTGACGCTGGCTCCAAGATCTAGCAGAGCCTTCTCAATGCGGCTGATTCCTATCGTGCAAGAGATAGTAGGACACCCAGGGTCCTTGTACTTGATAGGCAACTTGCATTGGAGAGTTGAGCTGACTTGCTCGGTCAAACAGACCTTCTTTGGGACATTGGTTCTTCTCTTGACAGTGATCAAGTCCTTTAAGAACTTGGCATAAGACGGCACCTGCTGGATGGCATCCAAAAACGGGATGTTATTCTGAACTTGCTTGAATACCTCCAGAATGTCCTCAAACTTTCCTTCGTTCGTGGGCGCAAGCAATCTGTCAGGGGTATGGCGCCTTAGGTACAAAAGATCTAGGAGGAATCTCAATAGTGGGAGTGGCTGTAGATGGCTCCGCATCTCTCTCCTTTGTGCTCCCGCTTCCTTGTCCTTCTTGTGCAGCAGGGTTCTCTTCAGGAAGAACCACTTGGTTATCCACTTGTCTCCCCGACCTAAGTGTGACAACGGCTTGCACATGCTTTTCCCTCATGGAACTGCACTTTTGGATTCGGCACAAGCTAACTAGGGAGCTTTCCCTTCTCTCTCTCCCCTAGGCGACTAGCAATCTGCCCAATCTGGGTCTCCATCTTGGCAATAGCTTGAGTGTTCACCATGGTAGCATTCTTCACGTCATTGATGGATTGACCTGTCAGCTGGATAAAGGCCTTGAGAGTGTCTTCTAGAGTGGACTGTGAAGAAGAGGGAAGGGCTTGATTGGGTTCTTGGTATGCTGGTGCTGGCTGTGCTGGACGACCTTGATGATGAACCGATTGGTGAAATCCGGGGGGGTATTGATTATGGGCTTGATGAGGGCCCCCCTTGATTCATTGGTTGTGCGAGGTCGATCCCACAGGGAATTGTGTTGCAAAAATTAATCTCTATTCAAACTAATCCTATTTTAACCTAGTTCCAAATTTAGGGGTTTTTGATAAAAGAAAACATAAACAAAACAAATGAAAATAAAGAGTTCTAAGGTTTTGGAATCCACACCCACCAAATCATGCTCATCAACACATATCCACATACAATTCTTAGGTATGGTCTACTTTGCTTCAAAAATCGTTTCAATCATTCAATGAATCCATTCTTGCACAAATCACAAAAGATATCTAGTTTTGACTAAATCATCAAATGTATCCGTAGAATGAAACACACCGAATATCCAACATTTTGATAAATAAAAACCCAAGCCATCAATTTACTGAAACTATTTCAAATCATCACTTGTATCCGGAAATCACAAGAGATATCCAAGAATAATATCAATAATTGAAGTAAAACAATGAGAAGTCAAAACCCATAAACTCAAATAGCATGAACAATCAAGAAAACATAGTATCTCCTCAATGGTGAGGTTTCATCCTCAACCCTAGATGGAATTTTAGCTACACATAACCAAAGAAAGCATAAATAAACAACAAGAATGCATTAAAATCAAAGAAACTTACAAATGATAGAAGTTCTAGGTCAAAATCAACCCAAAAACCCTAAAATACAGTGAGAACGGCGCCTAGGGCGCTCCCAAGCGGCCCTTTCTCCGAAAAAAATGAGAAAAGAATGGTATTTATAGAGTTAGCTAGGGTTTTTGCGACTCCAGGCAGCACAAAGTCGATCGATCGATTTTAGATTCAATCGATCGACATCGGGAAAAAGTGGTTCGATTGACTTTAGATTTGATCGATTGAAGTCCTAGTAATTCTGGATTTCCAAGCTTCCTATGTATTTTGACTTGAAAATTGCCATTTTTCTCTTATTGTCCTGCAAAAACGCAAAAACACCAAAACTAGCCAAAAAAATTAGAAGATAACAAAGTTAAAGGTCTAACTAGTGTAAATTAAGGGGTCCAAATATACACTTCTTGGCACTCATCAAATACTCCCAAACTTACATTTTGCTAGTCCTTTAGCAAAACAAAATGAAAAACAAAATCAAAGCAAGAAAGATAAATCCTCTTTCGTGGGAGAGACGATTGCATTTAGCGTATGCAACAAGCCTTTTTAAACCCCTAGGACTCCCTAGTGGACGAGTGAAGTCTCGTGAGGGTTTGCCAGAAATGATACCCACAAAGATTGAAACACTATGTTGTCAACAAGAAAAAGTTTTTACGCAAACCATAGTTCATACGTCATTAGCATGCTTAAAAAGACAAACCCCATCATCAACATCAACAAGGGATCCAACATCAAATCACTCATAAATGGACAATTAAGACATCACATTTTCTCAAAAGTGTAGAGTGAAATTAACATGCAATCATGAGGTTTTATTTTAATCTCAAGATAAGTACCTCAAAAATCATTGGAATCCTTATCAAATGAAACAACCAAGGAAAGATATGCAATGCTCGGCTCCCTTAAGCTTTCTAATTGACCTATGTAACGAGTGTTGGGCCAGTGACTCCCAAACCAGATGGTTTTAGGGCACTAGATGTAGAAACATCCCTAAGGGCTTAATTACTCAAGTCAAAAGGGCTACGAAGCCAAACTAGCCATACTATCAACCAAATTGAAATTCTCACCTTTTGACGCGAACACTCAATGCTTAGTGAGGCAAGATGCCCGAGAAACTCAGAATGATATTATTCTTTTTTTTTTTTTTAAATAAATCTTGCAAGCCAAAGGTTATTTATCAATAGCTCATCCAACAACTCTTAAAATACACAAGATTAAGCACAAATTCATACCCCACAGATTACATGCTAATGTGCTCGTGATAATTCAACTCAAAATAAGTGAAGTCTCACTAGCCTAAAAATAAGTCAAAAGACTCAGATTCCTAATGACATGATGTGTTCAAAACTTTAAGCAAGCCAATGAAATGCAAACCACAGTTACGGTTTAACTCAAACTTGACAACAATTTTTTTTTTCAACATTTTAAGAACAAAAAGACAACTAAAAATAAACTAACAAATAAATAGACAGAGTGTTTTTCTATACCCCGAAACTTGAATTACACATTGTCCTCAATGTGTAGTGTAGAAATACGTTACCAGAAGGGAAGGAATATCTGAGGTGTGAAAAAGGCTAGGGAGTCCCCCAAACTTAAACACCAAACACCTGTCAACAAAACTAACAGCAACATTTTCTCATAGAAACAAACATCAAAAGGTTAATTGCTATCAGAAACAAAAATAAAATAACAAGAAATCAAATGAAAAATGAACGAAATCAAATGTAAAGAAAGTAAAAAGGGAAAAGAAAATTTACAGCGCCTTCCCCGATCACATGGATGTCCAACCAATCCCTTCCACCCGTTCTTCTTTAAAATTTGAGATCCCTCTGGTAGAATGGGTCGCCTTCTTAGGTAGCCAACTTGCTTGCTTCGAAGGATCTTCGTAGGACGATGGTTCCTAGATTTGTGACCTCGTATGCATCGATCCTTGAGGCTTTTTGCAGAAGATGACTTTTTGAGACATTGAATGACTGAAGCTTGGGGCTCATGAAGTGTCTCGAGAGGGATTGTGATGAAGGAATGAGCTTCAGTACTCATTTCCTTGTCGTTGTAGGAATTTGGACTTGACGGGGGCGCTGTGTGCTCCAGGTGCTCAACAGACAACGGCGCCAAAAACTTGTTATGAGTTTAAAAGAGTATTCGCAAGCGCACGAATCGTTTGCAATATAGTGTGTGCAAGTGCGAGGTTGAATCCACAGGGAAATGGTCAAAAATCAGTGTCTTGTTTAACTAACCTCATTTTAACCTAGTTCCAAATGTTTGAGGTTTAAACATGCAAAATGACACTAAGTTAAAGATGATGAAATAAAATGTGTAAAAAAGAACTAAGGCTAAGGAATCCACCAAACCAAATCCAACAACACACACTCTTGGTAACCACTTGAACACCCAAATAACATTTAAGCTTAAGATGTCATTCAAGTTTCTTAACCTCAAATCTTAGAACCATTAAATGAATCCAACTCAAAGATAAATCACAAAGAATACCCATTTGAAATCAAATCATCCATTGTATCCATTCAAATAACAAATCACAATGGATATCCTCTTTCAAACCGATAAATCAATGTATCCATCGGTTGAAACACATTAAATGCCCTATTTCTACAACCAACCACATTCATTCCAAGAGATAAAGCATTAAAGTGAATGGAACTTGAACAACATATGGATAGAGAATTAAATGTAGAAATAGTATAACAAAAGTGTGAGTGTTATCAATGGTGAGGTTTCATCCTCAACCTTAGTTGAGAGTTCTAGCCTACCATGACTAAAAACACCACAAGAACTTGAAGAACCAACATGAAATTAGAAGAAATCTTTACAAAATAGAAGTATCTAAAGAAAAGAGCTACTGAAATAAACTATAAAATGCACGAAATTAAACCTAGCTACTGTTCTGAGATTTTCCGCTCTCCAACAAGGAGGCATGGCTATGGCTTTATAGAAGGGAATTAGGGCTAGAAACCCACGTAAAATGACTCCTCTACCCCCTCTAGGGTTCCTCTCTTGCTAGAGACAACGAAAGTCACGAAACCAGCGTGCTCTGCTACAAAAATCAGAGGGAGAAATGCTTTTTGTCATGGAGAAGCCCCTGATTGGGCGTTTTGGTGCGCGTCTGCGAATGTCAGTTCTGGGAAATTTTGATCGATCGACTTAAAGGTCGATCGATCCACCTTGGCAAAAATTCACTCGATCGACATTAAGTTCGATTGAGCGACTTTCCATAATTTCTGAATTCCATGTATTTTTACTTGAAATTTGCCATTTCTCTCTTAATGTCCTACAAAACACAAAAAACACAAAAACTAGCCAAAACATCAGAAAATAACTAGGCCAAAGGTCTAACTAGTGTAAATAAAGGGGTCCAAATATACAATATTTGGCACTCATCATCAATCAATGCACAATGAACTAAGATATCAGGCAAAAGTACATGTAATATCTGACATGCCAAGAAAAGGAAAAAATAAAATTCCTGCATCTTCTCCCCCAATTTTTTTTTTAAAAATAATATAAAAAACATGCTATGAGGGTAAAGAAAGACACTCATAACCCTAGCATGTGGTAAGATCAAACCTGTCTTCAAAGAGAAGGGATCAAAATTACCAATACAGAAAAACAGTTGCCCGACGTGCTTTTTCTGTCTTCTCCTAATAGTACCTACAAAATTTTCTCAAGAACAACAAGAGAAATATGGGGCAAATAACAATGGTCTAAATTGCAAAGCAAACAAAAATATGACATGTAGAGAATAATGCAATGTAATCAAACTTGATGCTCTAGGATTAGGAACCAAATCCTAGGCATGTGAATCCTCACCAACTAGGTGAGTCCATTCCCCTTCAAGGAGTGAATGTCTGCCTCCTTTCTGACCCAAGACTGCTTCCTTTTGGTGGTTGTTGACAGGTCTTCATCTGATAATCCATCCACTGTGAAAAATGAAAATCAACTTCTAATATAAAACAAGTGTGTGTGCACAATGTGTTAACAAAATAATGCAGAAATAAAATAACACAAGATTTTTGTTAACGAAGTGGAAACTCAAGATGAGAAAAATCACTCCAAGGCAGCCCAACCCAGGATATCCACCATTTAGAAGACAAGACTAGATACAAAGTAGTAACGCTCACATACCCCTGATGCAGTGGTCATACCTTGCTCTCTAACATGTAACCCAACACGAACCCCTCCCAACCAGGTCTCTTACCTGAAAGGGGTCTTCATTGGAATCCTTTACCTTAGGGCCAACCCCTAAGATAGACTTCAGATTAAGCGTAGCAACAACACACACAACAATGGCTTTAGAGAGATTAACTCAGCTCAATAACCTCACAATATAACTCTCTAAGCACTAGTGGAATTCAATACCGAATTCTTGCAGTTCTCAAGCCTAGGGGCCTCTATTTATAGGCTAATAGTTCAAATGAGCGTCTGGCTTGATAAAAATGGGAGCCGTCCGGACGGTGGTCATAGGCCGTTCGGACGGACAATTGTGCGACCGAAATTCCAAAAATTTTGCTAAAAATCTTTCCTATTTGAGAGCCGCGTCTGGACGGTGTTGCCCTGTCGTCCGGACGGTCGCACGTTTGCTGCAAGTAATTTCCATATAGAGGCTTCGAGCATCCGGATCGGGAGGATAGTCGTCCGGACAGCTGATCTGATGTAGGGGTGTACAAGCGGTTATAACCGACGGTTATTGGCTAAAACCGCAACCGCTAACCGCCTAGCGGTTATTTTTATTTTACCAACCGCAACCGCTAACCGCCTTGGCGGAGGCGGTTATTTGTATAACCGCCGGTTAGCGGTTATAACCGGCGGTTTGAAACCGCTTTCGAATTCCGGTTTTTGGGCCGGGTTTAGACCGATTTTGGGTCGGGTTAAAATCGGTTTTGGACTATTTTTACACCTGTTTTGGGCCAGGTTTACACCTGTTTTGGGCCATTTTTTGTCCAGATTTTTTGGGCCTTTTTTTTGTGCAGATTTTTTGTACAGATTTTTCAAGAAAAAAATTTAATATTTTTTGTACAGATTTGTTTTGTTCTTATTCTTATTCTTATGTCAAATTTTGAGGCATAAGTGCTTAGCAGATTTATTTCCAGTCCTTTTGATGGCTTAAACTCATTTTGTATATTGTCTCTATTATGGGAACCTTGTCTCATGATTAATTTGGTGATAATCAAAATCAAAATCAACTCAAACCAATTCTTCTACAATCATTACAATATTTTAGAAGTTGGCTTTTTAAGAGAGACGGAAGAAAGAAAGAAAGAAAGAAAATTAGAGTCTTGCAGAAAAACACAAAGGATGTAAAAACCAACGATTTGAATATCAGTTAAAGCTCTCAAGATTTGACATAAATTTATGTGCAAAAACAAACTTAATTGTTCCTTGACATGGTTAAGAAGGCCTTTGATCATCCCCAAATGCCTGTCTCTTCACACACAAAACGTGGACAGAACGCAAACAGGGGAATTGCAAAGGGCTCTTCCTTTGCTTCAGAGAATTCTTTTATTTTGTGTCTCTTCACACCCAAAATACATGAAATGCCCTTTTCTTAAATTTTTCACTGTAATCCCTAAGAAATCATCCCATGATGTTAAGAAGCACTTTCTGCTGATACACACGCTCACCTAGTACACCTGGGGCAGCAGAACACAAGCTTTGTGATTCTTTCTCCATAACCCATGTACATGCATACATATGTTAGGCCTATAATAGATGAGTATATGAATCTTCCATACTACTTCAGTCGACAGAGAGTCTTGAGAGAAGAAAGATACTGGCCGAGGATATTAGCACAGCCCCGGCAAAACAGGCATTTAGAATATATGCAGAGACGAGAGAGGGTGGAGAAACTTACAGTGTAGTGGCGGTGGAGACGACCGGAAGCGGAGACGAGCAGCGGCTGAGACGAGAGGGCAGAGACGAGAGAGACGAGAGGGCAGAGACGGCGTGAGGCGTCGGCGCAACGAAAATGAAATGGAAAGTTGGAAACCTAAACCTCAGAAAATATGGTTTATATATATTACCAAAACGGCATCGTTTTGGGCATTGCTGAATGCCCAAAACGACGCCTCTCAGGTCAGTTTTTTTTTTTTTTTTTTTTTTTTTTTTTTTTTTTTTAATATATATATATATATATATAAGCGGTTAGCGGTTATTTATAACCGCTTTTAAAACCTATAACCGCTAACCGCCTCCGCTAGGCGGTTAGCGGTTATTTATAACCGCTTTTAAAAGCGGTTAGCGGTTATAAGCGGTTAGCGGTTAGCGGTTTTAAGCGGTTAGCGGTTTTAAAGCGGTTATAACCGCCCCGTTTGAACACCCCTAATCTGATGCACGGAATTTCCATATCTGATGCTCGCGCTTCCGGACCATGATGACTAGCGTCCGAACGTCTGGATTTGAATTGCAATACTTGCCTTATGGATGAGCGCGTTTGGACGGGAATCCACGTCGTCTGGACGGTTGCAACGATCTTCCCATATCTGTGTTTTGGAAAGAAATCTTGAACCTTGATCCAACACTGAGAGTCGCCCGGACGGGCTGCTGAATTGTCCGGACAGATGCAAGCTGGAGCAGTTCGAAGCTTCTCGACACAGAGTAAGGTTCAGACGGGAATCCACATCGTTCAGACGGATGATGCTTTAGTCTGATGTGCGTCTGGACGGTATGACATGTCATCCGGACGGTTGATGCTTTGGACAGCTGGGCGTCCTGACGGGATGACACGTCGTCCGGACGGCTGGCAGGGAACTGAATTTTCTAACTTGGAAACTGTGCAGAATCTTCTAGAAATACTTTTGAATAGCGGAATCCCTGTTAAAAGGCATCATTACAATGAAGTGATTTTGTCCAACAGAATGCAGCCAATTACAAACTAACAAACTCCCCATTTGGCCATTCTAGGACAAAAATCACTTGACCGATTAAAAATACAATCCCGGTCCAAAAAATAAAAATTACTCCCCCTTTTTGTCACAAAGGGACAAAGGGTAAAATAGAGTAATAAAAATTAACCACAACAAAAATTACTCCCCCTAAAGGTCTCAGAAGGACCAGGGTAAACAGAGTAATATAATCCAGGAGTTTAACAAAAGTAGAAAAATATAAGAGCAGATGTCTCAAATAAGTAAAACAACAACAAAAAATAAAAATAAGCTCAAGGATCCTCGGCCATCGGTGCATCGTCCTCGTCATCACTGCTGGACGGGTGGTGGAACTTGAGGCACTCCTAGAGGTCCAGTTGGTTCTGCTCTACCCGGGCAATATATGCTTGCACAGGTATAAGGGCAAGCGAAGATGAATGGCATAGACGAACTGAGCCCTCTTCAAAATCAGGTCACTGTGCCTGACAACTGGCCATAGGTTGTGCTGAACAATCTTGGCCAACATGTGGTGAGGGGCCGATAAGGCACCGATCCTGATGGTGGTAGTGCGTGATGAATGCCAAATATTGCATATATGGACCCCTTAATTTGCATTGACTAAACCTTTAGTTTTGTTATTTTCTAATATTTTTTGTTAGTTTTGGTATTTTAGTATTTTGCAGGTCATTGAGAGAAAACAAATCCTAGAAGCCCTAGAATTTCTAGTCTCGTAGAATTGGAGCATCGAGCATATTGGGCCATAAAGCAGTTGAATTTTGATCTCACCAAGGCTGGCTCTCAAAGGAAGCTCCAGCTCAATGAATTAGAGGAGCTGCAAAATGATGCTTACGACTCTGCCAAGCTGTACAAAACTCAGATGAAGAAGGCCCACGACCAAAACATTTTGCAAAGATCTTTTGAAGTTGGTCAGAAGGTCCTCCTCTACAATTCACGTCTGCATCTATTCCCAGGGAAGCTAAAATCTCGATGGACTGGACCATTCTTAGATCGTACAGTTTTCACTCATGGAGCCATTGAGATAGAAGATCCAAAGAATGGAGACACCTTCAAGGTAAATGGTCAACGACTGAAACTGTTTCTGGAGTTGAAGATCCCTGAGATTGAAGAAATGCCCTTGGAGGACCCAACTTATCCTCACTGATCCTCATATGCTGTGGAGCGTCTGGCAAAAGACGGTAAACTTAGCGCTTGTGGGAGGCAACCCATCTTTTCCTTTATTTTCTTGTCACTTTATTTTGTTTGTTTGTTTGTTTTGCTTTTGTTGTGTTTTTCAGGACAAGTGTCTGCCATTCAAGTTTAGGGGAGCGTTCTTCTACCGTATACCCAACTTGCATTACCCATTCGGTATTGTATTTCTAGTCACATTGGGGACAATGTGTCATTTTAGTTTGGGGGTGGGGTAGACATTTTGGTCTGTTATTTTTATTGTTTTTGTTGCTGTTTTTGTTGTTATTTTTATTGCTTAAAAAAAAAAATTGTGTTATGTTGTTTATTGAGCATGAATACATCGCAACTGTGGTTTGCATATCATTGGTTTGTTTAACATACTGAACACTGCATGTCATTAGAAATCTAAATATTTTGACTCGTATATTGGATTGGAGAGACATCACTTGTTTGAATTGACTATTTGTGCACATTAGCACTAGTTCTGTGAGGTATGAGATTTGAATTGAGGAATGTGTTTCTTGAGATTTGTAGGATTATTTGTTGATGAAACCTTGGCTTATTTTCAAAAAAAAAGAAAAGAAAAGAAAAGAAAAGAAAAAAAAGAATAATCATAATAAAATCATCAGTTTGAGTTCTAATTGAGTAATCGGGCATCTTGCTTCACTAAGCATTGAGTGTTTGCGTCAAAATATGAGAAATTCAATTTGGTTGATCGTATGGCTAGTTTGACTTCGTAGCCTTTTTGACTTAAGTGATTAAGCCCTTAGGGATGTTTCTACATCTAGTGCCCTAAAACCATCTGGTTTGGGAGTCATTGGCCTAATACTCGTTACATAGGTAAATTAGAAAGCTTAAGGGAGTTAGGCATTGCACAGCCTACACAAAAAAAAAAAAAAAAAAGGGAAGGAAAAAAAAAAAAAAAAAAAAAATGCACATTTTGATTTAAGCCTTGGTTATTTTCATCTGATGAGATTCCTATGATTTTTGAGGTACACAAACTTTGAGAAAAATTGAAACCTCATGAGTCTTTGTTAAATCTCACTTTGCACTCATTCGAACCTGAGTTGTCTCAATTTTCCAGCTATGAGTTGAATGATTTTTGATGTCCTAATGATGTGAGTGTGATGTTCATCTTGTTAAACCAGCTCATGATGTATGATCCATGTGTTTGTATGGAAGTCATTGTTTGTCAACAACAGAGTGTTTTAAAATGTTTGTGGGTATTATTTCTGGCAAACCCTCATGAGACTTTACTCGTCCTCTAGGGAGTCCTAAGGATTTAAAAAGCTTGTTGCATATGCTAAATGCAATCGTCTCTCTCATGAAAGAGGATTTATATTTCATGCTTACATTTCATTTTTTGTTTTGTTTTGCTAAGAGGCTAGAAAAATGTAAGTTTGGAGGTATTTGATGAGTGCCAAATATTGCATATATGGACCCCTTATTTGCATTTACTAAACCTTTAGTTTTGTTATTTTCTAATATTTTTTGTTAGTTTTGGTATTTTAGTATTTTGCAGGTCATTGAGAGAAAACAATAGCTTTAAGGTGAAAGAAAGCACACTTTGAGAAGACCTAGATGATGTAGTTATGTTCAACCAAATCAAGGAGATGACTAAATCGAAATTTCTCTAATTGGAGTCAAAATCGGATTGGATTATAATTCAGATTCTACACATGTTACAGTATTTTGGCCATAACTTTCAGCTTAAGTATTGGATTAAGGTGAATCAAGTGGAGTTGGAAAGCTAACTCAAATTTCTACAAATCATTGTGAAATATAATTTTCCTAATTCTGACGTCGACTATGCTAAAATTACCCCGCAATAAAAGACCGCAAATCTGGACGAATTTGGAATCCTTTTCCTTCTTGGATTGAGTTTTGAGTCTCTTACTCAAACTAGAAGACTAACCTCCGATTTTACTAGAAATTCTAGGGCTTCTAGGGTTTGTTTTCTCCGTATAAATAGACCTCTAAGTCTCTTGTAAAAAGTGTGTGAAGCTAGAGGGCAAAATTTTGGTGTCTTCTTGCAACAATTTTTCATGTATAATCAACTGATAACTCAATCAAATAGTATCTCAAAACTAAGCAGAGATAAGAGAGAGTTCAGATTTCAATCAGCACAAAGATTTTCCTATAGACAGAAAATTTAAATAGACAACTCAACTCATACAATGTGTGTGTGTGTGCAGACTTTTCCCATAAGACATGACTATCACTGATACGACAAAGAGCAACCAGATTTTCTAAACAAGAGAGAAAATCAGTGAAAGATTAGTCAAAAGTCAAACCTTATTAATTACTAGGGTTTAGCCACCCTCATCTGATACACTCCCCCTAAGATGCAGCATTCAATTGTTTTCCTTGTACCATGAAGGACAAGGCTTATTTCAGCACAGAAGCAGTGAGTGTAAGTATATAGCACAGAAAACTGAAGAATTACTGCTTGATTCTTTTGATGCTGCAACTTAGAGAGAGTACTAGAATTTTTAGGTTCTAGGTTCAACTAGCATTTGGTCAATTTGGCCATCTTATCAAAAACCTCTTCTCTTGTTCAGAATTTCTAGAAACAAAAAGTCAGAGAAGGAAAGATTTACCTTTTGGGGAGTCTTAGATAGTGTACATTTTCATCGCATGAGGAAAGAAGCTATCCAACTATTGCATATACAGGAAAATCACTTGGCAGATATAGTCATAAACTCTCAATCATATCTAAGCAAAGTAGATTAATGCATAATGAATTGAGATATCAAGTGAAAACACATGCAATATCTGATATGCCAAGAAGGAAAGTTTCCTGCAATTTCTCCCCATATATATATATATATATATAGATATATATACATATATTTTTAAAAAAATGCAATATGGAAATAACATCATATGCAAGGCACGATCAAACCTGTGAAAGCTCGATGATGCCAATACAGAAAAACAGTCGCTCGACCTACTTTTTCTGTCTTCCCCAACAAGTACCTGCAATGCTCTCTCACGAGAAATAGGGGGCAAAACAAAACTGGTTCCTAGATTGCATACAAAATATAACATGTCAAAGTCAAGCAATCAAACCTGATGCCTTAGGATTAGGAACCAAATCCTAGGTATGAACACCTTCTCCTGCTAGGTGCGTCCATTCCCCCTCATGGAGTGAATGTTATTCCAAGCCTGGCTTCTAGTGGGTGGTTGCTGGCAGGACTTCATCTATTGACCCATCCACTCCATGATGCTTTGCATCCAAATAGGTGGCTCACTGTGGTATTGATCCTCTTCCACCTTCTGCGACCTTTTAGAGTGCTTGGATTTGATCTTGGTCATTTCAATGAAGTGATTTTGTCCAATAGAATGCAGCCAATTACAAACTAACAAACTCCCCCTTTGGCCATTCTGGGACAAAAATCACTTGACTGGTTAAAAATACAATCCTGGTCCAAAAAATAAAAATTACTCCCCCTTTTTGTCACAAATGGACAAAGGGTAAAATTGTAATACCCCGTATTTTTTAAATATGAATATTTATGAAAATAAATATTCATTTACTAAGGAATCTTTATAGTTTTTGTTTAATAAAAGTTTAGACGAACCTTAAACTTTAGAATAATGAAAATATGGTCAAACAAACTCCGTTTTGGTTGATTCAAAAACCAGAACGCTTGTCTCGAAGTCCTTTAGCTACCCTCCGAATTTCATAATTTTTGGACTTCGTTAAGGATATGAAAACACCCACAAAAACTACTACCCCTGTTTTGAGCGAAAATTTAACATTTATATTAGTAGGCCCATTTTATTTGTTTAAGAACCCAGGCCACATGTTTAAGAGGAGCCCAGTCCTAGTCCACGTGCACTTTGATGCCCAGCCCACACTTGCAAATTAACTTAGCCTACACGTCTTGATGAGTTGATCAAAAGAAAATGAACAAATGGCAAGCTACCAACGCAACACTCATCAAACTTGAAGCCCAAGCTGAATTTCAAACATTAGATGAGAAGTCAATGGTTATCAAGCTAAGGACGTGTTGCCCAAGCTATGTCTCACCAAACTCGCTGCCCAAGTTGCCGCCCCAACCATTGGATAAGCTTTAATCAAAACCATCTCAGCCGTCTAAATGTGTATAAAAGGAAGGTGCACCCTCTCTTCAAGTCACGCCCAATGGTCTTCTTCTTCCTTTTTATTTTCTGCATCTCCCTCAAACTCTCCCTCTCTATTGCAGCAACGGAAAAAAAAAAAAAAAAAAACCAATAACACCTTCCCTTTTGATTTCAACAGAAAAACCAAAAAATAGAAGACCCAAACCCCTTCTTCCATTTTCGGTGAAGTCCAGAACACCGTTCATTCTTTTCCCTCTGATGTGTTCGGTTAGCTCCCTTGTGTGTGTGTGGGTGTTTGGGTAGTGTATAGAAAAGAAAAGAGAAGAAAGGTAGAACAAGTGAGAATCTTCTGGAACGTGTTCTTCCTTTGTAAGTGAATTCTCCTTATTTCTTTTGTTTATTTTAATTTTATAAAGACAAAGACATGATATGTTTTATACATGTTCGGTCAACAAAAGAAGGAAAAAGGGAGAGTTGAGTCAACTTTGATAATAAATAAATAAATAAAAGGAAGAGTGTGTGTTCGGTGATTGTAGAGAAAAGTAACAAAAGTAGTCTATATAAAAGGACAAAGGAAGGTAGAAAAAGAAAAGAAAAGATAAAATAAAGAAAAAAGATTTTTAGTATCAAATAAAGCTTTGTTTTAAAGCTTGTGATTTTATGAGTTTTAATAAGTATTAATATTTTAAGTTGTGTTTTAAAACAGGCTTTTCAAGTGGCGCAAAAGATTTATAAAACACGTCATTATAATACCTAAGTAAAAAGCTACTATTTTACAAAAGCGCTATTACGCCGCCCTAATATTTTAAAGTATTTTAGGCGTTATTGATACTAATGCCGTTATTCTGTCCAAACTTCATAAGAATAAAATAAAGTTATTATTCCATTAATTTGTTTTGATACATAAAACTCATTATTTACATTTGGTAAGCTATTATGTTTATCTGTTATAAAAATAATATATATGTGTTTAATTAATTGATGAAAGAAAAGAAATAATAAGGAGAGGTTACCTTAGTTTAAGTTTTAGGCTTCAAATCTCAGAATATTTTTCTAAACTTCTTCTTGCAATTTATTTAGGTAGAAGGTAGCTAAAATACTGCTTAGAAAATATCAGGTAAGGGAAACACTACCTCAAAACCCCGGCAAAGTTTTAATAAAACTTTTTCAAAAGAAAAAGTCGGGGATTTTCTAAACTCTTTCAATATTACTTGTCTTTTTATATTATCAATATAATAATGCTTTTGTCATATGATGTGATTGAAATCTCATGTGATCATACTTGGTTTATATCTAATACATGTGCCCCATATGAATAAAGTTGGTGAAATCATATTTCTCAAAGTATGTGCACCATATGAATAAAGTTGATGATATCATAGTATATGTTATGAAATCATAGTTTTCAAAGGCATATGTTACATATGAGCAAAGGTTGATATCATAGTACATGTTTCACGTGCACACAGTTTTACCCCCGTGGCACCATGTCATAGATATCCGGATTCCACAGTTTCATAGTTTCATAGGGTAGCATGGCAAACACACCGAAGGACGGTTACGCGAAAGTGTGTGCTACCATCCGGGGTGGCCTTCACCTAGGGAAGTTCCCAACCCGGTACAGCTTTCCCCTGTGACGACAGGATGGGCTCATAGTCGTCTTTTGAGATGAGCCAAACGTGCGCCGCTCATGGTTAATTAGCTAATATTGGACCAAGGGTGGTTAAAACTTACACGCTGCATAAAGGATACATGCACCATTCATTCTACATTTGATCTAATTATATGTCATTTAACTGTTTATTTACTTGCTAAATTGAGCTTTATTTAGAATTTTTTAAAAATATCATGCTCTTGTTTGTTGTGCTTTCCTTACTGAGTTGTCGAACTCACCCCTTCTTCTCCCAAATCTTTTCAGATGACACAGTAATACGGAGTCGTTTCTTTGTAATGGCGTAGACCTCGCTAAGAGCAATAAAATTGTTAGGGGACTAATGTGACTTTTGTATTGTATAGTATGTTTCCCTTTTGAGATTTATAGCATTGTAAAGAGCTACTCTTATGTACATATAAATAGAATAGACGATTAAGGTCTCTATTTGAAAGAGGTGTACTTTATGTAAATGTATTTTTAAGCTCAAGTTCGCGTTCCCCTTATATCCCAAAAAGGGGGCGTGACAAAAATAGAGTAATAAAAATCAACCACAACAAAATTACTCCCCCTAAAGGTCTTAGAAGGACCAGGGTAAATAGAGTAATATAATCCAAGAGTTTAACAAAAGTAGCAGCGAACTCTTCTCAGTCTATAGGCTATTCAGCTCGTGAATGTGCTGCTTACGAGTCTCTCTCAGCTTCTCGAACTCTACATAAAGGATTTTATATGCCTCTTTGAGTTCTTCCCCGTCTTCATCACTGTGCTCAGAGTAGTAAGAATCCTCTTCTTCATGTGGAGCCACAAAGGCTTGAAACTGATATTGAGCAGGAGATTCTTCTTCTTCGGACTCATAACTGATAGTCGCATTGTATGCCTTTCCTTTTCCCTGCTTGAGATTCCCACAATCAACCCGTATATGCTCGAAGCCTGAGCATTCAAAACATCTGGGGCCTCCTAGGTCTTTCTTTTCATCTTCCTCAGGTTCAGATTATCTAGGGGCATTCTTTAGTTTTTCAGAGAATTTCTTCTTGAATCGATCATTCCTCATTAATCTTCCGAAATTCTTGGCCAGCATTGCCACAACATCTTCTTCTTTCTCAGAGTCTTCTTCAGATGAGACTTTGGCTTTCTTTTTAGATACCTTGAGGGCAATTGTCTTCACCTTCTTGACTGTGGGCAGTGATAGCTCATAGGTTTGAAGAGATCCCACCAACTCTTCAATCTTCATCTCTTCTAAGTCTTTTGCTTTCTTCAATGGTAGTCACCTTGATTCTGAAACACTCAGGCAAAGATCTTAGAATTTTACTGAAGAGTTTTACATCCGAGATGGTTTTCCCAAGACTCACCATTGAGTTTCTTAGGTCGCTCATCTTGGAGTAAAACTCTCCGAATGTCTCATCATCTAACATCTTAATCTCTTCAAATCTAGAAATCAACATTTGAAGTTTGGTAGATTTAACAAGTTTTGTGCCTTTATATGTTGTTTCTAAGATTTGTCATGCTTCTTGAGCAGTTCCATAGTTTGAAATTTTACTAAATTCAGACGGTGAAAGCGCTTGAGATAGAGTATGGAGGGCTTTATCATTAGAAAGTCATGCGTTTCTTTCATTTGCAAGCTCAATATTCGTATCCGCTGGCTTAGTCCAACCAGTTTCAATAGTTTTCCAACAATCAATGGATTTTAAAAAGAAGCGCATACGAGCTTTCCAATAGCCATAGTACGTGCCATCAAAGGCTGGAATAGTTGTAAGATTTTGAGACATATTAAAATAAAAAAGAAGTCAACAAGAAGGATAACACTAAAGAATTAAATCTAAACAGAGCGTAACAAGCTCTGATACCAATTGAAAAATAAAGTGACTTCTAATTTAACGTGCGTGTGTGTAATGTGCAACAAAATATTGTAAAAGCAGAAATTAATGACACAAATATTTTGTTAATGAAGTGAAAACTCAATTAAGAGAAAAATCACTCTGAGGCAGCCAAACCTAGGATATCCACTATTCAGAAGACAAAGCTAGTTACAAAGCAGTAGCACTCACATACCCTTATGTAATGGTCGTACCTTGAACTTTGACGTGTAACCCAACATGAACGCTTCCCAACCAAGTCACGTACTTGAAGGGGTCTTCAATGGAATCCTTGACCTTAGGGCTCTTCCCTAAGATAGACTTCACATTAACACAGCAACAGCACTTTGGCAACGGCTTGAGAGCAAACTGATCAGCACAATAGCTCCTAAATTATACTCTCTAAGCACTATGGAATTCAATACATAATTCTTACAAATTGCACGCCTAGAGGCCTCTATTTATAGGCTACAGAAGACCTAGATTAATGCATAATGAATTGAGATATCAAGTGAAAACACATGCAATATCTGATATGCCAAGAAGGAAAGTTTCCTGCAATTTCTCCCTATATATATATATAATTAAAAAACATGCAATATGGAAATGACATCATATGCAAAACACAATCAAACCTATGAAAGCTCGATGATGCCAATACAAAAAAACAGTCGCTCGACCTGCTTTTTCAGTCTTCCCCAACAAGTACTTGCAATGGTCTCTCACGAGAAATAGGGGGCAAAAAACAACACTGGTTCCTAGATTGCATACAAAATATAACAAGTCAAAGTTAAGCAATCAAACCTGATGCCTTAGGATTAGGAACCAAATCCTAGGCATGAACACCTTCTTTTGCTAGGTACGTCCATTCCCCCTCATGGGATGAATGTTATTCTTCTTATTGACCCAAGCCTGCCTTCCAGTGGGTGGTTGCAGGCAAGACTTCATTTCCTGGCCCATCCACTCCATCATGCTCTGCATCCAAATAGGTGGCTCACTGTGGTATTGATCCTCTTCCACCTTCTGCAACCTTTTAGAGTGCTTGGATTTGATCTTGGTTTTGCCACTGTGATTGGCAGGTACAAATCGCTGCTGAGGTCGCTGATGCGGAGATCCCTGGAGCCAAGGTGCATGAGACCAAGGGGCTTGATATTGAGGAGCTTAATGCCTTGGTCCTTGCCTCATGGAGCTTGGTAAGGTGCCTGATACCATGGAGACTAATGCTGGGTCAGAGGTCTAGTGCCATGATTACCTTGTCTGGGCATTTCTTTCTTGGCCTTCACCTTTTGTGCTTTAAGGAGGGAGCACTGGGGTCGGACATGCCCACTCAGACCGCAGTGATGGCATATAGGAGATCTTCTGATGGAATGAGGCTTTTGAGTGCCTGGAACATCATCATTGTTAGTATTTTGGCCTCATTCTGTGTTTTGGACAAAATCACTTGTATGTGTAAAGATGCTGTAAACAGGGATTTCCTATTCAGAGCACTCTTAGAAGACTTTGTACTGCGAAGATTTCGGTTCCCTGTCAGCCGTCCGGACAATCGAGCCATCCCGTCTGGACGCCCATCTGACCACTGTTCCATCCGTCCGGACAATGTGCCATACTGTCCGAACGCCAGTCAGACCAAGCATCATTCGTCCGAATGACGTACAATTCCGTCCGGACCCTCCACTGTGTCAAGAAGGTTCTATCCAGCTTGCATCCGTCCGGACGTTTCAGTAGCACGTCTGGATGCCTCTTGGTACTCGACCAGTCTCAGATTCTTTCCAAGTTCCGATAAAGGAAAGATCGTCCAACCGTCCAGACGATGTGGTATCCCGTCCGAATGCACCTCTCCGTAAGGCAAGAATCGCAATTCAAATATCATCTCCCGGACGTCTGTCAATCTTGGTCCGGACGCGCGTGCAAGTAATATGGAAATTGCCGATTCGACTTCAACCGTCTGGACGACTACCTTTCATGGTCCGGACACGCACATAACAGATATGGAAATTGCGTGTTAAAGTTTAGCCGTCCGGACGCTCATCCCCCATGGTCCGGAAGCGCGAAGCCTTATAAGGAAATTACTTGCAGCGGACGTGCTACCGTCCAGACGATGTGCCATCCCATCCGGACGCGGCTCTTAAACAGGAAAGATTTCTCAACAAAATTTTTGGAAAATACTGTCGCACAGTTGTCCGTCCGGACGGCGCCCAGCTATATTTTGCCTGACGCTCATTTGAGCCCCCAACCTATAAATAGAGGCCCCTAGGCATTGAGAACTGCAAGAATTCGGTATTGAATTCCACAACTGTTCAGAGACGTGATATTTCCTCTGAAGCCATTTCAAGTGTGTTGTTGCTGTGCTACATCTGAAGTCTATCTTAGGGGTTGGCCCTAAGGTAAAGGATTCCATTGAAGACCCCTTCAGGTAGGAGACCTGGTTGGGAAGCGTTTGTGTTGGGTTACACATCAGAGAGCAAGGTACGACCACTGCATCGGGTATATGTGAGTGTTACTATCTTGTATCTAGCTTTGTCTTCTGAATAGTGGAATTCCTGGATTTGGCTGCCCCAGAGTGGTTTTTCTCTTGATTGAGTTTCCACTTCGTCAACAAAAATCTCTGTGTCTTTTACTTTCCGCTGTGTTTATTTATTTTTGACACTTTGTGCACACACTTGTCGTTACATTTAGAAGTCAAATTTCAATTTTCAATTGGTATCAGAGCTTGGTACACTCTGTGTAGATTTAATTCTTGAGTGTTATTTCTTTTTGACTTCTATATTATGTCTCAAACTCTTAATTTTGTTCCAGCCTTTGATGGTACGAACTATGGCTATTGGAAGGCACGTATGCGTTTCTTTTTGAAATCTATTGACTGTTAGGGTATTGTTGAAACTGGTTGGACTAAACCAGAGGATGCAACACCTGAACTAGCAAGGATCTTGAGGAAATGAAGATTGAAGAGCTGGTAGGATCTCTTCAGACATATGAGTTGTCTCTACCCCCGGTCAAGAAGTTGAAGACCATTGCCCTAAAGGCTTCCAGGAAGAAGGTAGAAGCCCCATCTAAAGATGACTCTGAGGATGAAGAAAAAGCTGTGGCTATGTTAGCCAAGAATTTCAGAAGACTAATGAAAGATGATCGGTTCAAGAAGAAGTTTTCTGAAAGAGTAAAGAAACCTCCCAGAGAAGCTGAACCTGAGGAAGAAGAGAAGAAAGACCCCAGAGGACCCCGGTGTTTTGAATGCTCAGGCTTTGGGCATATCCGGGCCGATTGTGGGAATCTTAAGAAAGGCAAGGGGAAGGTATACAACGTGACTCTCAGTGATGAGTCATAAGAAGATGCTCCAGAGTCTGAAAATTTTTTGGCCTTTGTAGCCCCATATGTTGAAGAAGAAGACTCGTATTACTCGGAGCATAGTGATAATGAGGAAGAGCTCAAGGAAGCCTACAAGACACTCTACCTAGAGTATGAGAAGCTGTGGGAAGGCTGTAAGCAGCACCTATCTGATCTGAATAGCCTACAAACTGAAAAGAGCTCATTGCTGCTTAGAATACAAGAGCTTGAGGAAAAACTACTAGAGACACAGCTCCAGCTAGAGAGAGTCACTGATGAGAAGCTGACTCGTATGCTGTATATCCAAAACCCAACTGACAAGACTGGTCTTGGGTATGTAGCTTCCTCTTCTGATGCTCCTTCTTCCTCAAAGACTGTGTTTGTGAAGCCTACAGTCTCAAAGCCTCCTCCCACTGTTGAAGATAAAGGGAAGGACAAGGTCAACGATGATGTTCCAGGAACTCAGGAGCCTCATTCCATTAGAAGACCTCCTATATGCCACCACTGCGGTTTAAGTGGGCATGTTCGTCCTCAGTGCTCCCTCCTAAAAGCACAAAAGGCCAAACTCAAGAAAGAAGTGCCCAGACAAGCTCATCATGGCACTAGACCTGAGGCCTAGCATCAGACTCCATGGCATCAAGCACCTTATCAAGCACCATGGAGACAAGCACCAAGGCATCAAGCTCGTCAATATCAAGCACCTAGGTCTCATGCTCCTTGGGTCCAAGCATCTCAGCATCAGTGGCCTCAGCAACGATTTGCACCGGCCAAGCACCTTAAAAGGCCACAGAAGGTGGAAGCCGATCAACATCACAATGAGCCACCTATCTGGATGCAGAATATGATGGAGGGGATGATGATGTCTTACCAGCAACCACCCACAAGAAGGCAGGCTTGGATCAAGAAGGACTGTCACCCCATGAGGGGGAACAGATGCACCTAGCAGGTTCGAGTGTTCATGCCTAGGATTTGGTTCCTAATCCTATGGCATCAGGTTTGATAGCTTATTTTGCTGTTATATTTGCAATCTAGGAACTAGTGGTACTTTGCTTTTGCCCCTTATATTTTGTTTGGAGAGCTTTGCAGGTGTTTATTGGGGAAGACAGAAAAAGCAGGTCGAGGGACTATTTTTCTGTACTGGCATCATCAGGTTTGATCTTGCCTTGCATATGATGTTTTTCCATATTACATTTTTTCTTTTATAATAATAATAATAAAAAAATTTGGGGAGAATTTGCAGGATAATTTTTTCCTTGGCTTATCAGATAATTGCATGTATTTTCTCCTGATATCTCAATTCTTTAGGTATTAATTTACTTTGCTTAGATATAATTGAGATTTTCTGACTATAATTTGCCAAGTGTTTTCCTGTTTATGCAAAAATTTGGATAGCTTCTTTTCTCATGCGATGAAAAATGTACACTATCCACAGCTCCCCTATAAGGTACATCTTTCCTTCTCTGACTTTTTGTTTCTAGAAATTCTGGATAAGAGAAGAAGTTTTTTTAAGATGACCAAATTGACCACATGCTAGTTGAACCTAGCACCTATAAACTCTGGCATTCCCTTTAGTTTGCAGCACCGTAGGAAACAAGTAGTTAATCATATGATTTCTGTGTTTTTGAGTATATATTCACTGCTTATGTGCTACATTTGCTGTATGCCTTGCCCTCTACGTGCAAGTAAAACATTTACATTGTCCTTCATGGTACAAGTATATCATTTAGGTGCTGCATCTCAGGGGGAATGTATCAAATGAGGGTGGCTAGGCCCTAGTAAGTTATAAGGTTTGACTTTTGTCTTATCTTCCATTTATTTTCTCTATTGTCTAGAAAATCTGGTTACTCTCTGTCATGTCATCGAAAATCTTACCTTGATGGTTTCTGTCTTCACACACACACGCATTGCATGAGTTGAGTTGGCTAGTTGAATTTTGCATATGCAGGAACTTATTTGTGCTGATTAATTTCTCAACTCTCTCTTATCTCTGCTTAGTATTGAGATGCTCTCTGATTGTGTTATCAGTGGTTTATACATGCGTGTTTTGAAACTGACTTGGAAAATTTTGATTTCTGTGAATTTTCCTCAGTTTTCTGTTGTTTCAGTGTGGAGCATCTGGACGGTCTCTATTGGTGTCTGGACGGATAAGGGGTCCGGACGGTACTCTCTTGGAGTCTGGACGGGAATGGAGCCCAATCATCTGGACGAGACCTGATTGTGTCCGGACGCGTGCGGCAACCACATGGCGGACAGTTCGTAAAACCGTCCGGACGCGTGCGACCTGTCTGCTTGTTCCCAATGCAGCGCGCGTCCGGACGACGTTAATGCACCATCCGGACGGGGACCCCACAGAGGCTATATAAACCCAGGCTGCTGCATTCTCTCCCATGCCCCATGTTGTGCAAATTATAATTACTCGGAAGTGCACAAATCGTTTTGCAATATAGCGTTATGCAAGTGCGAGATCGATCCCACAAGGAATTGTGTTGTGAAAATTAATCTCTATTCAAACTAATCCTATTTTAACCTAGTTTCAAATTTAGGGATTTTTAACAAAAGAAAACATAAACAAAATTAATGAAAATAAAGGGGTCTAGGGTTTTGGTATCCACATTCACCAAATCACAACAACCTAATCTCATGCTCATCACACATATTTCGAATTCTTTCAAACCAATCTTAGGTATGTTCTACTTTTGCTTCAAAAATTGTTTAAATCATTCAATGAATCCATTCTTCCACAAATCACAAAAGATATCTAGTTTCAACTAAATCATCAAATGTATCCATAGAATGAAACACAATGAATATCCAACATAAATGAAAACCCAAGCCATCAATTTAATGAAACCATTTCAAATCATCACTTGTATGCGGAAATCACAAGAGATATCCAATAATAATTTCAAAAATCGGAGTAGAACAATGAGAAATCAAAGCCCATAAACTCAAATAGCATAAACAAGCAATGAAACTCAGTTTCTATTCAATGATGAGGTTTCATCCTCAACTCAAGACGAAAGTTTAGTTATATATCACTAAAGAAAACGTAAATGAACAAGAAGAATCAATAAAAACATAAATAAACTTACAAAGGAAGGTGGTTCTAGGTGAAAATCACCCAAGAACCCTAAGCTAGGTCAAAATCGGCCCTTTGGGGCGCCCAGACGGTCTCTGCTGCGGCTCCCCATATTGAGAAAATGAGAAAAAGACGTATTTATAGAGTTAGCTAGGGTTTCTGTCCCGCAAAAATTCGATCGATCGATTTTAAAATTAATCGATCTACTTTTAGATCGATCTACTTAATATTCGATCGATCTACTTTTTGATCGATCTACTTAATATTCGATCGATCTACTTAAAATTTGATCGATCTACTTTTTCAGCACTTCCGAAAATCCAGCTTTCTATGTATTTTGACTTGAAAATTGTCATTTTTCTCTTATTACCCTGCAAAAACGCAAAAACACTAAAACTTACCAAAACATCAGAAAGTAACAAAGCTAAAGGTTTAACTAATGTAAATTAAGGGGTCCAAATATACACTTTTTGGCACTCATCAAATACCCCCAAACTTACATTTTGCTAGTCCCTTAGCAAAACAAAATGAAAAACAAAATCAAAGCATGAAACATAAGTCCTCTTTCGTGGGAGAAACGATTGCATTTAGCATATGCAACAAGCCTTTTAAACCCCTAGGACTCCCTAGTGGATGAGTGAAGTCTCGTGAGGGTTTGCCAGAAATGATACCCACAAACATGAAACACTATGTTGTCAACAAGAAAGAATTTTCACACAAACCACGGTTCATACGTCATTGGCATGCTTAAAAAGACAAACCCCATCATAAACATCAACAGGGGATCCAACATCAAATCACTCATAAATGGACAGTTAAGACATCACATTTTCTCAAAAGTGTAGAGTGAAATAAACATGCAATTATGAGGTTTCATTTTAATCTTAAGATAAGTACTTCAAAAATCATTGGAATCCCTATCAAATGAAACAACCAAGGCAAGATATGCAAATTATTTTATTTTATATATTTTTTTTGTTTTTTGTTTTTTGTTTTTTTTTTGTGTAGGCTGTACAATGCTCGGCTCCCTTAAGCTTTTTAATTGACCCATGTAACGAGTGTTGGGCCAGTGACTCCCAAACCAGATGGTCTTAGGGCACTAGATGTAGAAACATCCCTAAGGGCTTAATTACTCAAGTCAAAAAGGCTACGAAGCACAACTAGCCATACAATTAACCAAATTGAAGTTCTCACCTTTTGACGCGAACACTCAATGCTTAGTGAAGCAAGAGGCCCGGTTACTCAGTGAAAAACTCAAAATGATTCTTTTATATATATATATATATATAAGCCAAGGTTATTTATCAATAAGTCATCCAACAATTCTCAAAATACACAATTAAGCACAAATTCATACCCCACAGATTACATGCTAATGTGCTCATGATAATTCAACTCAAACAAGTGAAGTCTCACTAGCCCAAAAATAAGTCAAAAGATTCAGATTCCTAAAGACATGATGTGTTCAAAACTTTAAGCAAACCAATGAAATGCAAACCATAGTTACGGTTTAACTCAAACTTGACAACAACAATTTTTTTTTATTTTTTATTTTTTATTTTTTTATTTTAATTAAAACATTTTAAGAATAAAAAGAAAACTAAACATAACTAAACAAACAGAAAAATTAAACAAACAAACAAATGGACAGAATGTTTTTCCATACCTCCAAACTTGAATTACACATTGTCCGCAATGTTTAGTGTAGAAATACATTACCAGAAATACGGAAACATCGAGGTGTGAAAGGTCAAGGCGTCCCCCAAACTTAAACACCAAAACACCTGTCAACAAAAACTAACAGCAATATTTTCTCATAGAAACAAACATCAAAAGGTTAATTTCTGTCAGAAACAAAAGTAAAATGAAAAGAAATAGAAATAAAATAAAAGAAATCAACTGTACAAAAAGGTAAAAGAAAATTTACAGCGCCTTCCTCGATCATGTGGATGTCCGACCAATCCCTTCCACCCTTTCTTCTTTAAAATTTGATATCCCTCGGGTGGAATGATGAAGGAATGAGCTTCAGTACTCATTTCCTTGTCGTTGGACGAATTTGGATTTAACGGGTGCGCTGTGTGCTCAAGGTACTCCTCTCCTCCTTCCCCTTCAAACTCAGCCGCTGAAGAAGATGTGCTGGGGAGTGATATCTCAATGGTTTCCCCATTCTCAGGTCGTGTCTCAAGAGTGGGATCCAATAAAGCCTCTTCTTGCTCAGGTACGAAGTCTAGGTTAAATTCGATTTGAGCATCGCTCTCTTCAAAAGGATCTTCCAGACTTGGTCCATTTGCAATTTCCTCAAAAACTACTTCACTCCCAAGTGTGGCGGTGGCCTGGGCATGCTCATGATAAGAAATGCTGAAATCATCCTTATCAATCATGTAATACCTTGTGGCCATCGGCTGGCTTTGAAACTTTTCTTCCTTTATTCTGGTGACTTCATCAACCAGATATTCTATCTGTCCTTCTATCCTGGCAATCGCTTGAGTGTTTTCTATAGTAGCATTCTTCATGTCACTAATAGCCTGGCCTGTGAGCTCTATGAAGACCTTGAGAGTGTCTTCCAAAGTGGACTGTGAAGAAGATGCTGGATAATTGTAGGATGAAGGATGGGAAGATTGGTTATCGAACTGCGGATAATCAGGATGGTGCAGTTCTTGAGATTGGGGAGCACAATTTCCCATGGCTTGAGCTTGCCATGAGAAATCAGGATGGTCGCTCCAGTCCGGGTTGTAAAAATTGGAATTTGAATCAAATCCCGGGCTGGAGAAATTGGTGTTCACTTGCTCATAAGAAAGATTGCAGAATTGTCCCCATGAGGGACAACTGCTAGCACTATGATAAGGATCAGAGCAATATGAACATGGTTCATGTGGGTTGAAACTGTAAGGGTAGTTGGTTGGAGCAAGTGTCCTACCACTAGGTGAAGCATATTGTGCAGAAGAATCACAATAATTATCAAAGTAAAAACTCATGTCTCACTTACACCATATAGCAAGAAAATATCCCACCAAAGATATGAACCAATTTTTTTTTTTTTAAATAAAATAATTAAAGAAAAACAAACAATAAAATAAAATAAAACAGAAACAGAATATTAACAAAATAAACTAAAAACAACTGATTTTTTTTTTTTTTTTGGTTTTCTGCTGCTTAGAAAATTCGCACGATCGAAGTAAAGTTCGATTGATCGACTTTATATAGGGCGAATGCTTTCTCGATCGATCGAAAATCGATCGATCGAATTGATACTCGATCGATCGACTTCCCAGGGCACTCAGAAAGTGCAGAAACAGCAGAAACAGAACTGGGAACACAATTTTTTTTTTTTTTTTTTGTTTTTTTTGAACGAAAACAGAAACAAAACAACAAATATATGAAAGAAAAATCTATCTAAACTAGTAGAAAAATAAAATCAATTCAAACAAAAATCAATTTCCACAAACAAAACAATTCCCCAGCAACGGCGCCAAAAACTTGATGTATGAATTATAATACTCGGAAGTGCACGAATCATTTTGCAATATAGCGTTATGCAAGTGCGAGATCGATCCCACAGGGAATTGTGTTGTGAAAATTAATCTCTATTCAAACTAATCATATTTTAACCTAGTTTCAAATTTAGGGATTTTTAACAAAAGAAAACATAAACAAAATTAAAGAAAATAAAGGGATCTAGGGTTTTGGAATCCACACTCACCAAATCACAACAACCTAATCTCATGCTCATCACACATATTTTGAATTCTTTCAAACCAATCTTAGCTATGTTCTACTTTTGCTTCAAAAATTGTTTAAATCATTCAATGAATCCATTCTTCCACAAATCACAAAAGATATCTAGTTTCAACTAAATCATCAAATGTATCCATAGAATGAAACACAATGAATATCCAACATAAATGAAAACCCAAGCCATCAATTTAATGAAACCATTTCAAATCATCACTTGTATCTAGAAATCACAAGAGATATCCAATAATAATCTCAAAAATCGGAGTAGAACAATAAGAAATCAAAGCCCATAAACTCAAATAGCATAAACAAGCAATGAAACTCAGTTTTTATTCAATGATGAGGTTTCATCCTCAACCCAAGACGAAAGTTTAGTTATACATCACTAAAGAAAACGTAAATGATTAAGAAGAATCAATAAAAACATAAATAAACTTACAAAGGAAGGTGGTTCTAGGTGAAAATCACCAAAGAACCCTAAGCTAGGTCAAAATCGGCCCTTTGGGGCGCCCAGACGGTCTCTGCCGCGGCTCCTCATATTGAGAAAATGAGAAAAAGACGTATTTATAGAGTTAGCTAGGGTTTCTGTCCCGCAAAAATTCGATCGATCGATTTTAAAATCGATCGATCTACTTAATATTTGATCGATCTACTTTTCGATCGATCTACTTAATATTCGATCGATCTACTTTTCAATCGATCTGCTTAAAATTCGATCGATCTACTTTTTCAGCACTTCCGAAAATTCAGCTTTCTATGTATTTTGACTTGAAAATTGTCATTTTTCTCTTATTACCCTGCAAAAACGCAAAAACACTAAAACTAACCAAAACATCATAAAGTAACAAAGCTAAAGGTTTAACTAATGTAAATTAAGGGTCCAAATATACACTTTTTGGCACTCATCACCCCACACAATCTTCTCCCTTTTTGGCTCTTGTGAGTAATTGTTTTTAGCTTTTGGAGTTATCTTATCCCAGTTTACCTCTTTGTGCTTTCTCACTCCCATTCCAGGTATTTTTCTAGTTTTTTTTTCTTTTCAGTTTATTTCTTTTTAAACTGTTAGAAATTTAATTTTCTTTAGGAATGATGTTAAAATTTTGAGATGCATATCTGATGTGTTAAGACTGGTTGTGGTGATTTTTGGAGTCCATTTTACTGCTGTTATTCTGCCCATTTTTTTTGACCTAACAAGACTATTATTTTGGATTCTTTTGTTGCAAATCTTGTTGGTTTCCTGTGCAGAATTATGTCTGCGGGTAGTCCTCAGCGCCGGGTCCGTCAGAGGACTGTGGAGGATAGGGCCACATTACAGGCCAAGACTATGGACCGCACCGTCATTGCTGAGCGGAACGTCATCCGGTCCGATATCATGGTGCCACCTCTGGATAGCATCCATGCATACAATTGGGGATATCTCAACAGCTGTGCCTGTGTGGTGTACACTAGACTGGTAAAGCTCTTCTACGCCAACCTGGAAGTGGTGCAGAACGATGATCGTAGATTGGTGCTTCAGTCCACCGTGGCAGGCCACATCATCACTGTTGATCCTCAGGTCATCATTCACATCATCTGAGTCCCAGTACTCGAGATTTCTGCCAGCCCATATAATGAGGTGGTGCTTCCTCCTTCCTTGGATGATCTCAGGGAATTCTTTCATGCCATTCCCCAAGGCGAGGAGCGTTCTACCTCCATTAGGATTGGGGCCTTGTCTCCCTCTCACCGCATGCTGGCTAAGATCATTCAGCAGAACATCTAGCCTGTTGCTCGGATCAGTGATCTGATCCTGAAACGGGCCCATATTGTCTATACAGTCCACCTTCGCTTGCCCTTTTGCCTGTGCAAGCATATTCTGGGTGTTATGATGGAGGCCCGTGATGAGGGAAATGCCGGTCTCCCGTTTGGTTGCCTACTCACTCAAATTATCCTTCAGTCGGGAGTCAATGTAACTGGCGAGCTGAAGATGAAGATCCAATAGCCCATCAGCAAGCAGACCCTGATGAAGTCCAATGCGTAGCTGCGGAGAGATGACTCCGATGATGAGGTGCCCATAGATGCTACCATGCCTGTTGGTTTTCCGGAGATGGCTTCATCCTCCCAGACCGTCCCGCCCCCTGAGCCGGAAGTAAACTATTCCCAGATCATGGAGGCCCTTGTTGCCATTCAAGGGGGGATGAGCAGTATACAGGTGACTATGTCCTCCATGCAGCAGGAGATACACTCCCTCGACCTGCGTGTAGAGCAAAACCAGTTGGACCTTCAGGAGTGCCTGAAGTTTCATCATCTTAGTAGCAGTGATGATGAGGATGATGCAGATAGGACTATACCACTGCCAGAGGATGTTTGATTCCCTCTTGTTTTGTTTTGTTGTCTTTTTGTTTAAGACTTTTGATTTTTATCTGTAAAACTGTTTGACTTATATTACTTTGTTTCCCGGGTCCTTCTGAGACCTTTAGGGGGAGTAATTTTTATTACAATTGGTTTTTATTACTTTATTTTACCCTTTGTCCCTTTGTGACAAAAAGAGGGAGTAATTTTTGTGTTTGGACCGGGAATGTATTTCCAAACTGGTCAAGTGATTTTTGTCCCAGAATGGCCAAATGGGGAGTTTGTTAGTATTTTGGCCTCATTATGTGTTTTGGACAAAATCACTTGTATGTGTAAAGATGTTGTAAACAGGGATTTCCTATTCAGAGCACTCTCAGAAGACTTTGCAATGAGAAGATTTCGGTTCCCTGTCAGCCGTTCAGACGATCGAGCCATCCCGTCCGGACGCCCATCTGACCACTATTCCATCCGTCCGGACAATGTGCCATACCGTCCGAACACCAGTTAGACCAAGCATCATTTGTCCGAATGACGTGCACTTCCGTCCGGACCCTCCACTGTGTCGAGAAGGTTCTATCCAGCTTGCATCCTTCCGGACGTTTCAGCAGCACGTCCGGACGCCTCTTGGTATTCGACCAGTCTCAGATTCTTTCCAAGTTCCGATAAAGGAAAGATCGTCCAACCGTCCGGACGATGTGGTATCCCGTCTGGACGCGCCTCTCCGTAAGGTAAGAATCCCAATTCAAATATCACCGTCCGGATGTCTGTCAGTCTTGGTCCAGACGCGCGTGCAACTAATATGGAAATTGTCAATTCGACTTCAACCGTCCGGACGACTACCTCTCATGGTCCGGATGAGTGCATAGCAGATATGGAAATTGCGTGTTGAAGTTCAGCCGTCCGGACGCTCATCCCCCATGGTCCAGATGCGCGGAGCCTTTTAAGGAAATTACTTGCAATGGACGTGCGACCGTCCGGACGATGTGCCATCCCGTCCGGACGCGGCTCTTAAACAGGAAAGATTTCTCAGCAAAATTTTTGGAAAATCCTGTGGCACAATTGTCCGTCCAGACGGCCCATGTCTACCATCCAGACGGCGCCCAGCTATATTTTGCCTGACGCTCATTTGAGCCCCCAGCCTATAAATAGAGGCCCCTGGGCATTGAGAACTGCAAGAATTCGGTATTGAATTCCACAACTGCTCAGAGACGTGATATTTCCTCTAAAGCCATTTCAAGTGTGCTATTGCTGTGCTACATCTGAAGTCTATCTTAGGGGTTGGCCCTAAGGTAAAGGATTCCATTGAAGACCCGTTCAAGTAGGAGACCTGGTTGGGAAGTGTTCGTGTTGGGTGACACGTCAGAGAGCAAGGTACGACCACTCCATCGGGTATATGTGAGTTTTACTATCTTGTATCTAGCTTGTCTTCTGAATAGTGGAATTCCTGGGTTTGGCTGCCCCAGAGTGGTTTTTCTCTTGATTGAGTTTCCACTTCATCAACAAAAATCTTTGTGTCTTTTACTTTCCGCTGTGTTTATTTTTGTTGACACTTTGCGCACACACTTGTCGTTTTATTTAGAAGTCAAATTTCAAATTTCAATCATTAATCTTGTCCTTCCCTTTATCTTTAGTAATGGGGAGAGGCTCTGGGACTGCAGGTTTGACAAATACAGTCTTGGAAGTAGAGGGAGTGTCAGTGGAAGGAGCTACATACCCGAGACCAGTCTTGTCAGTTGGGCTCTTCTGAATGGACAGCATGCGAGTCAGTTTTTCATCAGTGACTCTTTCTAATTGGAGCTGCGTCTCTAGTAGCTTTTCCTCGAGCTCTTGTGTTCTGAGCAACAATGAACTCTTCTCAGTCTGCAAACTGTTCAGATCATGAAGGTGCTGCTTACGTCCTTCCCTCAGCTTTTCGTACTCTACATAGAGAGTTTTGTACGCCTCCTTGAGTTCATCCCCATTATCACTATGCTCCGAGTAATAAGAGTCCTCTTCTTCAACAAGTGGAGCCACAAGGGCTAGAAATTTTTCAAACTCAGGAGCTTCTTCTTCTGACTCATCACTGAGAGTCACATTGTAACCCTTCCCCTTGCCCTTCTTGAGGTTCCCACAATCAGCCCGTATGTGCCCAAATCCTGAACATTCAAAACATCTTGGACCTCTAGGATCCTTCTTTTCTTCTTCCTCGGGTTCAGCTTCTCTGGGAGCTTTCTTCATCTTTTCAGAAAACTTATTCTTGAATCGGTCATCTCTCATTAGTCTTCTGGAATTTTTGGCCAGCATATCCACAACTTTTTCTTCCTCCTCAAAGTCATCTCCAGATGAGGCTTCTACCATTTTCTTGGAAGCCTTCAGGGCAATGGTCTTCAGCTTCTTGACCAGGGGCAAGGACAGCTCATAAGTTTGAAGAGATCCCACCAACTCTTCAGTCTTCATTTCTTCAAGATCTTTGCTCTCTTCAATATTAGTCACCTTGATCCTGAAACACTCAGACAAAGATCTTAGAATCTGTCGGATGAGTTTTACATCCGAGACAGGCTTCCCAAGACTCACCATGGAGTTTCGCAGGTCACTCATCTTGGAGTAAAACTCTCCAAATGTCTCTTTTTCCAACATCTTAATTTCTTCAAATCTGGAAATCAACATTTGAAGTTTGGCAGATTTTACAAGTTTGGTGCCTTCATATGTTGTTTCCAAGATTTGCCACGCTTCTTGAGCAGATTCACAGTTTGATATTTTTGCAAATTCAGTTGATGAAAGTGCTTGACATAGAGCATGGAGGGCTTTGTTTTTAGAAAGTCGTGCGTTTTTCTTAGGGACTAGTTCAAGTGTTGCATCCGCTGGTTTAGTCCAACCAGTTTGAACAATACTCCAACAGTCAATAGATTTTAGAAAGAACCGCATACGAGCTTTACAATAGCCATAGTTTGAGCCGTCGAAAGTAGGAACAATATTAAGAGTTTGAGACATATTAATAGTTAGAAGTCAAAAGAAATAACACTCAAGAAATAAATGTCAACAGAGTGTACCAAGCTCTGATACCAATTGAAAAATCGAAATTGACTTCTAAATAAAGCAAGTGTGTGTGTGCACAATGTGTTAACAAAATAATGCGGAAATAAATAACACAAGTTTTTTGTTAACGAAGTGGAAACTCAAGATGAGAAAAACCACTCCGGGGCAGCCAAACCCAGAATATCCACTATTCAGAAGACAAGACTAGATACAAAGCAGTAACACTCACATATCCCTGATGCAGTGGTCGTACCTTACTCTCTAACGTGTAACCCAACACGAACGCCTCCCAACCAGGTCTCCTACCTGAAGGGGTCTTCAATGAAATCCTTTACCTTAGGGACAACCCCTAAGATAGACTTCTGTTTGAGCACAGCAACAGCACACATAGCAACGGCTTCAGAGAGATCAACTCAGCTCAGTAACCTCACAATATAACTCTCTAAGCACTAGTGGAATTCAATACCAAATTCTTGCAGTTCTCAAGCCTAAGGGCCTCTATTTATAGGCTAACAGTTCAAATGAGCGTCTGGCTTGATAAACTGGGCGTCGTTCGGACGGTGGTCATAGGCTGTCCAGACGGACAACTGTGCGACCGAAATTCCAAAAATTTTGCTGAAGATCTTTCCTGTTTGAGAGCCGCGTCCGAATGGTGTTGCCCTGTCTTCCATACGGTCGCACGTTCGCTGCAAGTAATTACCATATAGAGGCTTCGCGCATCCAGACCATGCTGATGGTCATTCGGATGGTTGATCTGATGCACACAATTTCCATATCGGATGCTCGGGCGTCCGGACCATGCTGACCGGCGTCTAGAAGTCTGGATTTGAATTACAATACTTGCCTTATGGATGAGCGCGTCCGGACGGGAATCCATGTTGTCCAGACGGTTGCAGCAATCTTCCTTTATCTGTGTTTTGGAAAGAAATCTTGAGGCTTGATCGACCACTGAGGGTTGTCCAGATAGGCTGCTTTATCGTCCGGACAGATGCAAGCTGGAGCAGTTCGAAGCTTCTCGACACAGAGGAAGGTCCGGACCGGAATCCACGTCGTCCGGATGGATAATGCTTTAGTCTGATGAGCGTCCGGACGGCTGATGCATTGGACGGCTGGGAGTCCAGACGGCTGGTAGGGAACCAAATTTTTTGACTTGCAAACTGTGCAGAATCTTCTGGAAACACTTCTGAATAGCGAAATCCCTGTTAAGAAGCATCTTTACAAAGAAGTGATTTTGTCTAACAGAATGTGGCCAATTACAATCTAACAACTATGAAACTTTGAAGCATACTAATAAGGGCAGCTGTGTGATGATGAAGGTTGAGAAACCAAACCCTGAGTCACCTCCTATGTTACAAAGGCTTTACTTGTCCCTTACAGCCACGAAGAAAGGGTTCCTGGAAGGTTATAGGCCTGTCATAGGCATGGATGGGTGCTTTCTTAAAGGACCCTAAAAGGGAACACTACTAGCTGCAGTTGGTAGAGATGCCAACAACAACATGTACCCGATTGCAATTGCCTGGTTTTTGGAGTGCCTAGTTTCTGACCTTGGTGCACATGAGAGGCACACTAGGCCTACATTCATTTCTGATTGGCAAAAGATTAGCTATATTACTTACATAATTTTACATATCATATTTTTTTTTCCCTTTTTGCTCACTATATTCACATTGGAATGATTTAGGGTCTTATTCCAAGTTTGGATGATGTTATACCTATGGCAGATCACTGGATATGTGTAAGGCATTTATATGCTAATTTTTGAGATAAAGGGTTTCAGGTGGTGGCACTAAAGGAAATATTGTGGGCTGCAACATCGGCTTATACTGAAGCTAATTTCAGATATCATATGGTAGAGTTTAAGAAAATGAATGTTGCGGATTTCGAGTACCTAGACAAGATTGACCCTAGCGGATGGTCAAGAGCATGGTTCCATGACTATCCCAAATATGACCTTCTTGTCAACAATATCTTTGAGTATTTCAATTCATACATCTTGAAGGCTCGTGACAAGCCTATTCTGACAATGCTTGAGATGATTAGGAAGTTGCTCATGAGAAGGTACCAACTTAAAAAAGATGACATTAAAACATTGAAGGGTAAGTTGTGCCCTTGAATTCTTGAGAAGCTTGAGGCCATTGGTGAAGAGGCAATAGACTGACTTTCTCGTTTTGTTGGTGATGGTATGTTTTAAGTAGAGTAGGGACGTAGAATGTATGTTGTGAATTTGAGGAAAAGGACATGTGGATGCAGGAAGTGTGAAATTACTGGGATCCCATGTGCACATGCACATTCTGCTATAACCTTTCATGGACACAAACCGGAGGATTATGTGGATAATTACTATAGCATTGAGATGTACAGGAAGACGTATGCTCCCATGATATATCCAGTTCCTAGTGAGGAATAATGGGCAAGGACCAACCATGGTGTTTTGGAACCGCCTAGATCAAGAGTGACCCCAGGCTGACCTCGAAAGGCCAGAGTAAGAGCTCCCAATGAGTCAAGAGATCCAAAGAATCCTAATAGGACGAGGAAGTTTGGATTGAAGGGTAAATGCGATTTTTGCAAACTGTTTAGACACAATACCAGGACTTGTCCAAAGAAGAAGTAGCTGGCATCAAATTATAGGCAGCCCGAGACAGAAGTTGAGTTGCCTACTCCACCCCCAACAAGTGTGAGTTTCCTCTCTCCATATACTTGTATTGTATTATTGTTGATGTATTGAGCTTATATGTTTGGGATTACTTACATGTGTAATATCTTGTTTGTTGTGTTATTTATGTTGGGCTTTAGACACAAAGTGTTGGATGTAGCAGTAGTACAAGGAAAGGTACAAAGAGAGCAACCAAAAGTAGAAGGGGAGGTGCACAACCACATAACAAAAAAGTAAGCAATGTATTCTTGTTTGTTACTTTATTTCAGTTTTTGCAATGTATTCTTGTCTTGGGCATTTTTGAATCTCAACCAAACACTAGACTGATTACGTACATGATTTTTTTGGTTGTTAGATGAGTGTAAGGACAGGTGTTTCAATCGATCGCAATTGTGCTTCACAGCAACCCACTGCAGAAGCTATTTCATCTGGTCAAAGACATGTGGTATTTATCTGTTACTTTATTTCAGTTTTTACAATGTTTTCTTGTCTTGGGCATTTATGAATCTCAACCAAACATTAGACTTATTACGTACATGATTTTTTTGGTTGTTAAACGAGTGTAAGGACATATGTTTCAATCGATCGCAGTTGTGCTTCATAGCAACCCACTATACCAGCTACTTCATCTGTTCAAAGACATGTAGTATTTATCTATTACTTTATTTTAGTGTTTCTAGAACTTTAACATGTATTCTTGACTTCGGTATTTATCAATCTCACTGACACTAAACTTATGGCAGGAAAATACTGTGGGACTTAGAGTGCCAAGTTGGAACATGCAACCTCCAGCACCTAGACCATCTCCACCACCCAGGAGAGTGTCTGGCATAATCAAAGCCCAAATGCACAGTGTTCCTATAAATCCTCAACCAACTGTTGGAGATGTAGGCAGAGGGAAAGTGTATGGATTGAACCCAACAACCCCACCTGTTGCTGAACATGGTGCAACAACGACATCCTCAATGGTTGCCAAAGAGAAATCCAAAGGAAAAAGAATGGTGCATACCAATGAAAAATGAATACAGATTATGGAGTTCAAGATGAAGAAGAATAAGCCAGATTGGAAGCGTTGAAAAGTGACCCGAAAATGTTTGGCTTTGTTATTTTGTGTAATGTAATGAAATGTTAGGAAATGGTTGGACAAGTATTTTGGACAATTTGTATGTCATTGGTTGCGTTTTGTAGAGTATGTAGATTACGCATGTTTGGATAGATTTGGACAAAGTTTGGTAAATGCATGTTTTATGGATTATGTAGGTTGTGTGTTTGGACAGTGTTGGATGAATATTTGATAAATTCAGGTTTTGGTAAAGTATGTGTTTGGACATACTTGGATGAATGTTTGGTAAATTCAGGTTTTGATAAATGTTGTGTTTGGACAGATTTGGACATTGCTTGTATTTATGAAGGCTTTTTGGTAAATGCAGGTTTTGTGGATTATGTAGATTGAGAAAGTTTGTGTAGATTTTGACAAAATTTGGTAAATGCATGTTCTGTACATTGTGTTTTGACAAATATTGGTGTGTTGGGTCAATTTGATAAATGGAAACAACTTGCCAAGTTGTTTCAAAAACTTACATTCTTTTGCACGTAAGATTATGTATAATATGAAAACAACATCATTAGATTCCATTTACATTGTTTTATAGGTAATAGAAAGTTAAAAATGGGCACAACTTGCCAAGTTAAAAATGTGCATATGCATCTTCTATTGCAAAGAACAAGACAACATCATTCATCAAAAAGTGCTCACATAAAGTAGAAAGCACCATCATCACATACATCCCTTTCTTCATGTTTAGGTTACAATATGTTGAGTACAAAAGATCAACCTTAAACACATACAAAAAATGGCATATGATAAGTGTCGAACGTTGCACATTCAAGCCCCTTAACTTATATATGTTAATTCCTTAGCATTGTTATTTGTTTGATTTTGTATTGTTTTATTGTTTTCAGGTTTTAAATAAAGACACAGTTAATTCCATTGATTTTGGGCTTAAAGCACACTTTGAGAAGACCTAGAAGATATTGGTAAGCTTAACCAATCATAATAGAAGACCTATATGATGTGGTTAAGTTTAATCAAATCAAGAGAAGGATTAAATCGAAATTTCTCCATTAAGAGTCAAAATCGGATTGGGTTCAAATTTGGATTTTGCACATATCTCAGTGTTTTGATCATAACTTTTGACTCAGATATTAAATTTCAATAAAATTGGTGGCGTTCGAAAGCTAATAAAAACTTCAACAAATATGTCAGAAATAGTTTTTCTCCAATTCGGATGTTTACTATGCCAAAATTTCCCCGCAATAAAAACCACAATCCTGGACGAGTTTGGAATCCTTTTCCCACTTGGATTGAAGTTTCAATCTCCTACTTGGACAAAAAGACTCAAGAGACGATTATTATGGAATTCCAAGGGCTTCTAGGACTTGTATGCTCCATATAAATAAACCCCTAAGCTTCAAGAGAAGTGTGCTTGGGCTTGTACTTAAATTAAGACAGTAAATTCGGCTTGAAGGCTTGACAAGTTGAAGAAGAGAAGAACATAGCAGGAGGCCATCCCAGTACTACGATGAGCGGCTAAATTTCTAATAGGGTGTTGATGTAGCCCTTTCCAAGTAGCAATGGTTTAATTGTATTTTAGTTTGGGATTTTCTCTATGCATGATGGTTGTATAACTGTGAGAATTGATTTTAATGTTTATATTCAATCATTATGAATTTCTTATCTTGTCTTAGAAAGTCTTTTATATTGATTGAACTCAATCCTTCATATTTTCTGTGATTATGTGAATGATTGTTATACAACGGTTTTAATTGATATATGATCAAGAGGATTAGATAGACCATGCCTAGGGAAGATGGATTGTACTACACCCTAGTTTAGTGTAATTTAGGTAGACAGTCCGTGCCAACCGAAGATGGGTTATACTATTCCATTGATTGTGTGTATATCCTATTAAAGACACAGCTAGTCCATGCCTAGGGAAGACGGGTCGTACCGCATCTTAGTGGTTAGGTGGACGGTCCGTGCCAACCGAAGATGGATTATACTTATTCTTTAGAGGTAATTTCTTGACTACTCGAGTGAGACGAGCCCTATATCATGCATAGTATGAATTTTCCTTGTTAATTTACGATTGATCATTGTTATGCGGTGAGTGGTGAAATCAATTCCCTATTCTTTTCTCATCCCTACTATCTTTAAATTTATGTCTTTTACTTTTATGCATTTATTTTTAGAAAACAAAATCAAATCAAACATATTTTAAATTAAGTTATTTTTAATCTCAAAAAGCTTGATAACAACACATACGCAGTCCTTGAGGTTCGACACCCTCTCTATAGCCTTATCCTACAAGGATTCGTCCTATTGCGAGTGGTTATTTATTATTGATATATTTTGGTAAACAAAAGACCATATCAGCATACATTACACACCCTTTTAATGTCCTACATTACAAAAAATGACCATTGTCTTCAAGGTAACAACATACGATCACATCCAGCTTCAAACACACCCATTGAAACTGATCCAGCCATAAACAGGTACACCACGATCAATATCCATGTACATGCAATTATTGTCTTATAATTCTTCTTCATTGTTTGGTAATTGATCTCCCAAATCTCGATTTCTTTACGAAGGGTGGCATTTTGAATCTCCATCTTCGCCTTCAACTTTGCAACTTTAGTTTCAACCATTGTACGACATCGTTCAGCTTCTTCAATCTCCATCTTCGCCTTCAACTTTTCAACTTCAGTTTCAACCATTGTACGACTCCTTCAGCTTCTTGAATCAAACTTACATGCCATTCCTGCAAATGACCTACTACCCTCTCTCCATATGAACACATCTTAGGATCAACCCATTCCAAAAAACCACACGCCAGATTTATCCACAAAACCCCCCCTCCCAAAAAAAAGTGAAAGAGGAAGACCTGAACTTGTTATAGCTTGTCTACTCAGTGGAAACCACATGACCAAAAATATAGATGCATCGATACTGATAAATTGCAACATTGAAACTAAGGAATCTCAATTCAAATAGGAAACAATAAGTAAATAATCATGACTTAATTACAGAAGCAAACATATTAATTGGAGTTGACTACAAGAACCTTATTAAATACCATAGGTGATTAATCTCTACATTTTGTATACCCACATAATTTTTGAACAAAGCACACACTGAGCTCTCAATGAGTGAGTGTAATGGCCTCATTCGTTATGATGCAATGGTCTCATTCATTAGTAACAACCATAACAGTTTAATGTTTTCACTACTAAAATAACCACAGATCCTTCTCTTTTCACTACCAAAAAACATATAATCTTCTCAGTTCAACCATAACCATTTGTAAAAACGGTTTTTTTTAACAGAATCAAGCTCAATAATCAATTTGATAGCACATAGCAGTAAAACAAGAAAATTACAACAAAAAAAATACCACATCAAATGTACCTGTAAATTAGAACAAATCTGCACTTAAAAATACCACTACTAAGAAACACAACATCAATTCTTCTAAAAGTCATAAACACTACCCATTGTAACAATGGGCACAACTTGTTCGGAAATTTTCAAAATTCATAGATCTGCGACATACCCATCATACAAATTTACATTGAATGTGAGTTTTTGGCTTATACCATGTAATTCTCGCATTTTAGAAACCTTATACTGAAATTTCGTTTGGTGTAGGAGGTTAACACACAAGCTGGATGCTCGCAATAACAGAGTGGCTTTGGCTCGAAATGTTGCCCCATTCCTTAAGAATCCAACTCTGTAGAAGTAATGCCCGACTGTTTCATCTTCGGCAAGACGATGAATGGTAGTGGAAGCAAATTTTGAAACCCTAGTTTCTGTAGTGTTTTCAGTGTAGGAAAGGAGAAAATAATGGAAATAATGGTCCCAGAATGTTCTAAGTGTCGGCCTTGTGTGGGTTTGTAGGGCTCGATGGCGAAGTGGGTATTTTAGGAAAGGTTAATGTGTTAAATTGTCACGTTCAACGCACATGACCTACTTTCCGAACCAAAGTGACGGGAAAGGGGACGGAAGGTCCACGTTGACACACGTTGTTAACATTAGGGGGGTCATCTACCAATTTTAAACATTGGGCACTAGATCGCCATAGGGCGGATATAACAGGAGGGGTAAAGTGTAATTTCCCTAGATTTATTTAAAAGTAAGCAACTAAGTATTTCTAAAATACTTGCTGAGAGTGATACTGGTTTCTACAATGTTGTGATCTCTGCATTATTTAATTATATGCGATTTGTTTGGGACTTTGCATATTTTACTGTCATGAATCATAAGCCTGCTAATAAATTGACTTTGCATATTTGACTGTTGTGAGTTATGAACCTGCTAATAAGTAAGACCCTGGGTTTAAGTCCCAAGGCATCAATAATCAATAATTAGCAAGACCGAAGGCTTAAGTCCCAATGCACTAATCAAACAGTTAGACTGAGGGTTAATGTCCCAAGGCAGAGACCGAAGGTTTAAGTCCCAATGCACTAATCAATCAGGTAGACCGAGGGTTAATGTCCCAAGGCAAAGACCGAAGGTTTAAGTCCTGAGGCTCAGCAAAACCGAAGGTTTAAGTCCTAAGGTATCAATCACCAATAATTATAACAAAAGTTTAAGTCCTAAAGTATTAATCACTAATACTTTGATAAGACTGAGGTTTGAGTCCCACGGCAATTGCTAGGTATCAATAAGTAAATGAGATCGTGTATATGTATAACTGTCATCATATCATTGCATTGTGTATTACTAAATAAATCAGTATTTCATTATATTATTGAAGGCAGTTGACTCACTTGATTACAGTATGAGATTGTGGTGATAACCACAAACACATATATGTTTTGGAAGGACAGGAGAAAGGTCAGTGTGACGACCCATTTTTTTTTATAAGCATACATAAATGAGTCATCACTGTGGCATGGCTATTTGTCGCTCAGCCAACATATGGTACACATCCCATAATATGTACCTGATAATTAGAGTTACACCTATGCAGCGGATAACATAATTAATGTGTAGCAGAACACATATCATCAGCGGAAAACACATCTATAAATACACAATTGTTAATTACAACAAGAGAGCCATTAACAAGTCTATCTGTTTAAGGTTTTAACAGAACATTACTCTAATTACAATAACAAAAGGATGACTCTGTAAAATACAAGTGTCGCATAGGACATGAGCCATATGCAAAAGACTATCAAAAATGCGGACTACCCACGAGTCCGTGACATATGACTGTCGCAAAGTGCTCCAATCATAGCATCCATACGATAGGCAAACTGGTCATCATCTATATCTGTGGCTAAAAAGATGAGAATTTCAGAGTGGTTAATTGTTTGGCTAGTTTGACTTCGTAGCCTTTTTGACATGAGTAATTAAGCCCTTAGGGATGTTTTTACATCTAGTGCCCTAAAACTATCTGGTTGGGAGTCATTGGCCCAACGCTCGTTACATGGGTCAATTAGAAAGCTTAAGGGAGTCAATCATTGCACAGCCTACAGATTAAAAAATAATAATAATAATGATAATTGCACATTTAAGCCTTGGTTATTTTCATCCGATGGAATTCCTATGAGTCTTTGGGTACACATGTTTCGAGGAAAGTGGAAACCTCATGAGTCTATGTTAATCACACCCTACACTTATTTGAACAAGTGATGTCTCAATATTCCAGCTATGAGTTGATCGATTTTTGATGTTGAAAAATTGAAATTTGAAATGACTTCTAATTTAAACAACAAGTGTGTGCATAAGTGTCAACAAAAATTAAAGTACAGCGGAAAGTAAATGACACAGATATTTTTGTTGACGAAGTGGAAACTCAATTAAGAGAAAAACCACTCCGGGGTAGCCAAACCCAGGAATTCCACTATTCAGAAGACAAAGCTAGATACAAGACAGTAACACTCACATGTACCGATGCAGTGGTCGTACCTTGATCTCTGACGTGTAACCCAACACGAACGCTTCCCAACCAGGTTCACCTACCTGAAGGGGTCTTCAATGGAACTCCTTACCTTAGAGCCGACCTCTAAGATAGACTTCAGTTTGCAGCATGATATGTGTTGAATGTTATACATTCAAGCCCCTTAATTTTCATATGTTAAGCTCTTAGTTTTGTTATAGTTTGATGTTTTGTGTTTTCTTGTATTTTATAGGTTTTGGAAGAAAATCCATCAAATTCCAAGATTATAATGAAGTCAGCAAACTCACTTTTGGATAGATTCAATTCCAATCAATTTTGAATTTAAGGAAAGAGAAGTTGGCAAAAATTCGTTATTTTCGGAAAGAATCCAGAATGAGCACGTCTCAGTAATTTAATCATAACTTTCGGCTCAAAGAGAAAATTCAACAAATATGTAAGAAATAGGTTTTTCCTAATTCGGACGTTTACCATGCCAAAATCGCCCCGCAATAAGAGACCGCAAATCTGTATGAATTTTGGAATCCTTTTCCTACTTGGATAGAAATTTTAGAAAAGGAAAAGACTTGTAATTATTCTATTTGGACTAGAATACTTACTTAGAATTGTAATAGGAATTCTAGAGCTTCTAGAGCTTCTCTAATCCCTATAAATAGGCCTCTAGCCTTTGAAGAAAAGACAAACAAGTTTTGAGGAAGAATCAAAGGCTACATCAAGAAGGAGGTTCTTCCTAGTTTTTATTTTCTTTATTTATTTATTTTCTGTATGTATATAATTTTAGTTTATTTTAGTTGTAACTAATACTTTAGTTAAGGCTCGATTGAAGCCCTAATTATGTCTCGTTAAGGTTTTCAATTGGCGCTTTTGCTACAATTCATATATTGATGCTTAACTTGATTATTTCCTATTTTCTGGAATTCCTCTCATGTTTATGCTTGATCATCATATGCATGTGGTATGGATTTGTTATTTATGTCAATTTGGATGACCGAGTCCTGGGCATAATAAAGTAACAAAAGAACCCCATCACAGGTTCTTGGATTAATCAACATAAAGACAACTGGAATAGACACCATGTTCCAATCTGAGTGTGTTTACCGATTTCCATAAATTTATGCTTTCTTGAAGAACAACTTAGTAGATACAATGCTAAATCCTTCAATGAAGAAAAGAGTTAGAGTAGATACCATGCCTAACTCGTTGCTCAGGGAAATCAATAGCTTTATGAGAAGATACCATTCCCTTGTGGCTGGTAAGCATTAAGTATCAAGTTATGATGATAGCATTGGCATTGTGAATCTTATTTGAGTATGATTAGCGGTGGATATTGAAGCCCTACCTTATCTCCTATTATATTTCTTCAATATTTTTGTCTCTTTTCTTTTATTAGATCTTATTAATATTTTTATTTCTTTTCATTCATCTTAATTATTTAGGAAATCTTTTAAGCATAATTTACCAATCCTCGTGGGAATGATCTCGTATTTGCCTACTATACTATCGTTTTGATCTTGTGCACTTGCGAGTAAAACGTATAAGTATTTGCCTGTTTATTTAGGTAGATATTTGCACAACACAGCACAGCACACTTGAAAAACGGCTTCAGAGGAGATATCACGTCTCTGAGCTCTAATGGAATTCACACCGAATTCTTGTAGCTCTAAGTGCCCAAGGACCCCTATTTATAGGCTGGGGGTCAGAATGGGCGTCAGGAAATTTTGCCTGGGAGCCGTTCGGAAGGTGGACCATGGCCGTCCGGACGGACAACTGTGCGACAGGATTTCTGAAATTTTCGCGGAGAAATCTTTCCTGTATAAGAACATCGTCCGGACGGGATGGCTCAATCGTCCGGACGGACGCACGTCCGCTGCAAGTAATTTCCATAACAGGCTTCGCACGTCCGGACCATGTGGCAGGAGTGTCCGGACGGCTAAACTTCAACATGTAATTTCCATATTTGATGCGCGTGCGTCCGGACCATGAGAGGGAGACGTCCAGACGGTTAAAGTCGAATCGGCAGTTACCATATACGATGCACCAGCGTCAGGACCACAACTGTCAGATGTTCGGACGGTTCATTTTGAACTGCGATTCTTGCCTTACGGAGATACACGTCCGGACGAGATACCACATCGTCCGGACGGTTTGATTGATCTTCCCTTTCTTGAAACTTGGAAGGAATCAGTGATCCGTTCAAGAATTGATAGGCGTCTGGACGTGCTACTGAAACGTCCGGACGAAGCAAGTTTGCATAGAAGCTTCTCGATGCGATGTAGGTGTCCAGACGGAAGAAGCACGTCGTCCGGACAGGTGATGCTTGTTTGTCTGATGTCCGGACGGAGTGACACGTCGTCTGGATGGATGGAACTGTAGACATATGGGCGTCTGGACGGGATGACACATCGTCCGGATGGCTGACAGGGAACTTTGTAATTCTTCTTACTTCACTCTGAAAAGTGGAATCCCTGTTTGCCGCATCATTTACACATAAGTGATTTTGTCTAGACACAGAATAAGGCCAAAATACTAACAAACTCCCCCTTTGGCTATTCTGGGACAAAAATCACTTGACCGGTTTGTAAATACATTCCCGGTCCAAAATAAAAATTACTCCCCCTTTTTGTCACAAAGGGACAAAGGGTAAACAGAGTAATAAAACAACCATCTGAATAAAAATTAACTCCCCCTAACGGTCTCAGAAGGACCCGGGAAACAGAGTAATATAAGTTCAACAGTTATAATAAGCAACAAAAAGTCTCAGAATAACAAAAACAAAATAAAAAGTCAACAAATAATCACGAGGGAATCAAACATCCTCTGCCATAGGTGTAGCTCTAGGAATCCGACGTGCAGCCTTGGGTGCAGCAGCCTCATCATCACTGTTATCTGGATGATGGACTTGGAGGCACTCCTGAAGGTCCAGATGGGTTTGCTCCACCCTCTTACCAATGGACCGCATTTCCAGCTGCATGGAGGACACGGACTGCTGCAAGGTGGACATCGACACCTGCATATTGCTCATCCCCCCCTGAAGAGTAGCCAGAGCCTCCATAATCTGGGAAAAATTTACCTCCGGCTTAGATGGCGGGACAGTGTGAGAGGATGAAGCTACGTTTGGAAAAGCAACATGCATCGCAGCAGGTATATCCTCATCAGAATCCTCTCTCCGCAGCTACGCATTTGACTTCAGCAAAGTCTGTTTGCTGAGGGGCTATTTCATCTTCATCCTAGGCTCTCCATCTACATTGATACCGGACTGCAGGATGATCTGAGTAATGAGGCAGCCGAAAGGAAGACCGGCAGTGCCCTCATCACAAGCCTCGAGCATGACTCCCAGAATATGCTTGCAGAGACAGAAAGGAAGGCGAAAGTGAACAACATAGACAAACTGGGCCTTCTTCAATATCAGATTACTGCGCCTGGTAACCGGCCACAGATTGTGCAAAATAATTTTGGCCAACATACGATGAGCTGGACCTAGAGCACCAATCTTGATGGAGGTCGGATGCTCCTCACCTTGTGGAGCAGCATGGAAAAACTCTCGGAGCTCATCCATAGAGGGAGGAAGCACCACCTCGTTGAATGGAATGGCAGGTAGATCGAGAACAGGTACCCCGATAAACTGGCTGATGATCTAGGGATCAACAGTGATTATGTGTCCGTCAACAATGGACTGTAGTATCGTCCCATGCTCATCATCCTGAGCAACCTCCAAGTTTGCATAAAAGAGTCGTACCAGCCTGGTGAGGACGATGCAGGCACAGGTATAGAGGTAGGTCCACTGATAATGCTGGATAGTCTCATGGATACTGTTCAGCGGAGGCACCATGATATCTACACGGACGACGTTCCGTTCAGCAATAACAGTCCGGTCCATAATCTTTGCTTGAATTTCATTTTGCTCTGCTTCTGTCCTCTGACAGACCCGGCGCTGGGAACTGAAAGCAGACATGATTCTGCAAAAAGAAAAACCAACAAGAATATTCCAAAAAAAATAATCCAAAAAATCTTGTTAGGTTAGCAAAAATTTTGGCAGAATAACAGCAGTAAGAGGACTATCATAAAATTTAGACAAAAATTATCACAGTCCTACAAATAATCCCAACATGGTATAAGCATCTCAAACTCTCAATAACACTCCTAATCAAATATTGAAATTCTAACAGTGTAAGAACTGAAAAGAATAGGACAAGAAAAATACCTGAAGAGTGATTGAGAATGCAAAGAGACATACAGGGATGATATTACTCCAAAAACACCAAAGAAAGTTACTCACAAAAAGCCAAAAGGTGGATTTGGTGGGGTATGAGGGAGAGAATGACCGATTTTGGGCAATTTATAGCCGCTGTGGGTGACCCGTCCGGACGGAGTTTTCCAGACGTCCGAACTCGTGGGCCTCGGGAACGTGCGTAACGGTCATGCTCGTCTGGACAAAATAAATTACACGTCCGAACGATGGTGACAGTGCACGTGAGTCCGGATGTACAACAAGACATGTCCGGACGACGAGGCACTGTACATGTTCGGACTTCCAGAGAATACCATCTGGACTACCATGCTACACCCGTCCGGACTCCAAGGAAAACCGTCCGGACGCTCCACACTGAAACACCAGAAAAACTGAGAAAAATTTACAGAGATCAAATTTTCTCAAGCCAGTGTCAGAATACGCATACATAATCAACTGATAACACAATCAGAACGCATCTAAAAAATAAACAGAGATATAAAAGGAAGTTGAGATTTCAATTGGCACAAATAATTTTTCTTGATCATATAAAAATCAATTAGGCAACTCAACTCAAGCAATGCGTGTGTGTGTGGAGACTCTTTTCCCACCAGGTAAGACTTTCCAAGACATGACAAATAGCAACTAGATTTTCTAGACATGAGAGAAAATCAAAGACAGATTAGCCAAAAGTCAAACCTTATAACTTGCTAGGGCCTAGACACCCTCATCTGATACACTCCCCTTAAGATGCAGCACATATTTTGTTTTACTTGTACCATAAAGGATAAGATAAAATTTTACTTGCTCATAGAGGACAAGGTAATTTTAAGCACATAAGCAATGATTAAATAGATTTAAAGCACAAAACTTTTTAAGAATTACTGCTCGAATCTTATGGTACTGCAAACTGTAGGGAGTGCCAGAGTTTATAGATGTTAGGTTCAACTAGCCTGTGGTCAATTTGGCCATCTTATCAAGGGCTTCTTCTCTTATCCAAAATTTCCAAAAGCAAGGAGTCAGAGAAGGAAAGATGTACCTTTAGGGGAGTCCGGGATAGTGTACTTTTTCATCGCATGAAGAAAAAAGCTATCCTACTTTTGCATAAACAGGAAAAACACTTGGCCAATATAGTCAAAACTCTCAATTATATCTAAGCATATTTAATCAATGCAAACCGAATTGAGATATCAGGCAAGAATGCATGCAATATCTAATAAGCCAAGAGAGAAAAAAAAATCCTATAAATTCTCCCCAAATTTTTTATTTTTTATTTTTTATTTTTTTATTTTTATTATTATAAAAAAAACATAAAACAACAAGCAATATGGAAAAAACATAATATGCTAAGGCATGATCAAACCTGTGTACGCTCAATGATGCCATTACAGAAAAACAGTCGCTCGACTTGCTTTTTCTGTCTTCCCCAAAAATACCTGCAAAGTTTCCTCAAGAAAACACAAGGGGGCAAACATAACTTGTTCCTAGATTGCATAAAATATAACAAATACGATGAGCAATCAAACCTGATGCCATAGGATTAGGAACAGAAACCTAGGCATGAGCACCCGAACCTACTAGGTGTGTCGGTTCCCCCTCCTGGGATAACTATCCTTCTCAGCCCAAGTCTGCCTTCCAGTAGGTGGTTGCTGACAAGACTGCATCATCCACTCCATCATGTTTTGCATCCAAACAGGAGGCTCTTGCTCTTAAGGCCTTCTCAATTGCCTAGGCTTGCTTTTGTAAGTGCCACTCTGATTGGCTGGTACAAACCGCTGACGCTGAGGAGCATGAAACCAAGGGGTTTGGAACTGATGTCTTGGTGCTTGATAGGATGCCTGATGCCAAGGAGTCTGATGCTGAGCTGCAGGTACAGTGCCATACTAAGCTTGCCTAGGCACTTCTTTCTTGGCTTTGGCCTTTTGTGCTTTCAAGAGGGAGCACTGAGGCCGTATGTGCCCACTGAGACCGCAGTGATGGAAAACAGGAGGTCTTCTGATGGATTGAGGCTGCTGAGTGCCTGGAACTTCATCATTGACCTTTTCCTTCTGTTTATCTTCAATAACTGGAGGGAGCTCTGGGACTGTAGGAGGCACAAACACAGTCTTTGAGGAAGAAGGAATATTAGACGAGGAAGCTACATACCCGAGACCAGTCTTGTCATGTGGGCTCTTCTGGATGGACAGCATACGAGTCAACTTCTCAACAGTGACTCTCTCTAGCTGGAGCTGTGTCTCAAGTAGCTTTTCCTCGAACTCCTGTATCTTGAGCAGCAGTGAGCTCTTCTCAGTATGCAGACTGTTCAGATCATTAACTTGCTGCTTTCGGCCTTCCCTCAGCTTCGCAAACTCTTTGTAGAGAGTTTTGTATGCTTCCTTGAGCTCTACCTCATTCTCACTATGCTCCGAATAATAAGAGTCTTCTTCTTCAATATAAGGGGCCACAAAAGCTAGAAATTTGTCAGACTCTGGAGCATCTTCTTCTGACTCATCACTGAGAGTCACATTGTAAGCCTTCCCCTTGCCCTTCTTGAGATTCCCGTAATCGGCCCGGATATGCCCATAGCCTGAGCATTCAAAACATCAGGGTCCTCTAGGATCTTTCTCATCCTCTGGTTCAGCTTCTTTGAGAGGGTTTCTTGGCTTTTTCAGAAAACTTCTTCTTGAACCGATCATCTTTCATTAGTCTTCTGAAATTTTTGGCAAGCATTGCCACAGCCTTTTCTTCATCCTCAGATTCTTCTTCAGAGGAGGCTTCTACCTTCTTCTTGGAAGCCTTAAAAGCAATGGTCTTTAATTTCTTGACTGGGGGCAGAGACAGCTCGTATGTTTGAAGAGATCCAACCAGCTCTTCAATCTTCATTTCTTCAAGATCCTTGCTTTCCTCAATAGTCGTTACCTTAATCCTGAAACGCTCGGGCAAAGATCTGAGAATTTTTTGGATGAGTTTTACATCCGAGATAGCCCCAAGACTCACCATGGAGTTCCTCAGGTCACTTATTTTGGAGTAAAACTCTCTAAATGTCTCTTCCTCTAACATCTTAATTTCTTCAAATTTTGAAATCAACATCTGAAGTTTGGCAGATTTTACAAGTTTTGTGCCTTCATATGTTGTTTCCAAAATTTGCCATGTTGCTTTGGCTGATTTGCAATTTGAAATTTTGGCGAATTCAGATGGAGAAAGTGCTTGGCATAGAGCATGGAGGGCTTTGTCATTTGAAAGACGAGCGTTCTTTTGAGGGACTAGTTCAGGTGTTGTATCCTCTGGTTTAGTCCAACCAGTCTCAACAATACCCCAATAGTCAATAGATTTCAAAAAGAAACGCATACGTACCTTCCAATAGCCATAGTTCGAGCCATCAAAGGCAGGAACAAAATTAAGAGTTTGAGACATAATAAAAATAGAAGTCAAATATAAAAACACTCAAGAAATTAATCTTCTCAGAGTGTACCAAGCTCTGATACCAATTGAAAAATTGAAAATTGAAATGACTTCTAATTTAAACAACAAGTGTGTGCAGAAGTGTCAACAAAAATTAAAGCACAGTGGAAAGTAAATGACACAGATATTTTTGTTGACGAAGTGGAAACTCAATTAAGAGAAAAACCACTCCGGGGCAGCCAAACCCAGGAATTCCATTATTCAGAAGACAAAGCTAGATACAAGACAGTAACACTCACATGTACCGATGCAGTGGTCGTACCTTGATCTCTGACGTGTAACCCAACACGAACGCTTCCCAACCAGGTTCACCTACCTGAAGGGGTCTTCAATGGAACTCCTTACCTTAGAGCCGACCTCGAAGATAGACTTCGGTTTGCAGCACAGCACACTTGAAAAACGGCTTCAGAGGAGATATCACGTCTCTGAGCTCTAATGGAATTCACACCGAATTCTTGCAGCTCTAAGTGCCCAAGGACCCCTATTTATAGGCTGGGGGTCAGAATGGGCATCAGGCAAATTTTGCCTGGGAGCCGTCCGGACGGTGGACCATGGTCGTCTGGACGGACAACTGTGCGACAGGATTTTCTGAAATTTTCTCAGAGAAATCTTTCCTTTATAAGAACATCGTCCGGACGGGATGGCTCGATCGTCCAGACCGACGTACGTCCGCTGCAAGTAATTTCTATAACAGGCTTCGCGCGTCCGGATCATGTGGCAGGAGTGTCCGGATGGCTAAACTTCAACATGCAATTTCCATATTTGATGGGCGTGCGATCGGACCATGAGAGGGAGACGTCCGGACGGTTGAAGTCGAATCGGCAGTTACCATATACGATGCACCAGCGTCCGGACCACAGCTGTCAGATGTTCGGAAGGTTCATTTTGAACTGCGATTCTTGCCTTAAGGAGATACGCGTCCGGACAGGATACCACATCTTCCGGATGGTTTGATTGATCTTCCCTTTCTTGAAACTTGGAAGGAATCAGTGATCCGTTCGAGAACTGATAGGGGTCCGGACGTGCTGCTTAAACGTCCAGACGGAGCAAGTTTGCACAGAAGCTTCTCGATGCGATGTAGGTGTCCGGACAGAAGAAGCACGTCGTCCGGACAGGTGATGTTTGTCTGTCTAATGTCCGGACGGAGTGACACGTCGTCCGGACGGATGGAACTGTAGACAGATAGGCGTTCGGATGGGATGACACATCGTCTGGACGGCTGACAGGGAACTTTGTAATTCTTCTTACTTCACTCTGAAAAGTGGAATCCCTGTTTGCCGCATCATTTACACATAAGTGATTTTGTCCAGACACAGAATAAGGCCAAAATACTAACAGATGTCTTGATGATGTGATGTTCATTTTTGTTAACATGCTCATGATGTATGAACCATATGTTTGTATGTGGATTTTTGTTTGATTAATAACATAGTGCTTTTCAATGTTTGTGGGTATCATTTCTAGCAAACCCCCACGAGACTTCACTCGTCCACTAGGGAGTCCTAGGGGTTTAAAAGACTTGTTGTATATGCTAAATGCAATCGTTTCTCCCATGAAAGAGGATTTATGTTTCATACTTTGATTTTGTTTTTTCATTTTGTTTTGCTAAAGGACTAGCAAAATGTAAGTTTGGAGGTATTTGATGTGTCCAAAATATTGTATATTTGGACCCCTTAATTTGCATTTGTTAAGCCTTTAGTTTTGTTATTTTCTAATATTTGTGGTTAGTTTTGGTGTCTCAGTGTTTTGCAGGTCAATGAGAGAAAACGATGATTTTTTAGAAAAATTGCAAAGTCGCGAAAAAAAATAAAATCGTCTCAATTTGACTTATTTTCGTTGTGATTAATTTGAACCGTTATTGACTTTTATGATATCAACAGTTGAGACAAAATGTAAAGATATATATATAAGACAAAACATGGAGACAAAACATGGAGGCACCTTTAATTAAGGTCAAAACATCCTCCACAATTCCCCGTGGTATCTTAACTAACCTGTCAGCCAACTGCAGTGTCATGGAAGTGGGCTTCAATTCTCCTAACCCCATTTGCAGGTAAACAGAATAGGGTAGGAGATTGACGCTGGCTCCAAGATCCAGCAGAGCCTTCTCAATGCGGCTGACTCCTATCGTGCAAGAGATAGTAGGACACTCAGGGTCCTTGTACTTGATATGCAGCTTGCATTGGAGGATTGAGCTGACTTGCTCTGTCAAACAGACCTTCTTTGGGACATTGATTCTTCTCTTGACAGTGATCAAGTCCTTTAAGAACTTGGCATAAGACGGCACCTGCTGGATGGCATCCAAAAACGGGATGTTGATTTGCACTTGCTTGAATACCTCCAGAATGTCTTCAAACTTTCCTCCTTTCTTGAGCTCAAGCAATCTGTTAGGGTATGGCGCCTTAGGTACAAAAGATCTAGGAGGAATCTCAATAGTGGGAGTGGCTGTAGATGGCTCCGCATCTCTCTCCTCTGTGCTCCCGCTTCCTTGTCCTTCTTGTGCAGCAGGGTTCTCTTCATGAAGAACCACTTGGTTATCAACTTGTCTCCCTGACCTAAGTGTGACAACGGCTTGCACATGCTCTTGCCCATGCACTGCATTTGATGAACTTCCCCCATGGAACTGCAATTTTGGATTCGGCACAAGCTGACTAGGGAGCCTTCCCTTCTCTCTCTCCCCTAGGCGACTAGCAATCTGCCCAATCTGGGTCTCCATCTTGGAAATAACTTGAGTGTTCACCATGGTAGCATTCTTCACGTCATTGATGGATTGGCCTGTGAGCTGCATGAAGGCCTTGAGAGTGTCTTCCAAAGTGGACTGTGAAGAAGAGGCAGGGGCTTGATTGGGTGCTTGGTATCCTGGTGCTGGCAGTGCTGGATGATCCTGATGAACCAGTTGATGAAATCCGGGGGGTTATTGATTATGGGTTTGATGAGGGGCCCCCCCTTGATTTAATGGTTGGTTATGCTTCCACGAAAAATTAGGGTGGTTTCGCCACCCAGGATTGTAAGTCTCAAAAAAAGGTCCGTTGGCTTGCTTCCTAAAGTTGTTGAAAGCGTTCACTTGTTCCATTGGTGACTCGACAAAAGTCGGCAAAGATGGAGAAGTTTGTGCTAATTGCATAGGACTAGCACAGATGGAACAACAACCAACATGGAATGGGTTTGCAGCATTGATGGACTTTCCTATGACGAGAGCATTGACCTTCTTAGTTAGGGCATCTATCTTCATCTTTAGCTCAATATCTTCCTTCACCTCATAGATGCCTCATTTCTTTTGGATGCGAGCAGATTTATCTCGACAGCTTGAAAAATCTCACTGTTGGGAATTGTCGGACAATTGATCTAAGGTCCTGTATGCTTCATCTCCCGTCAAACTCATAAATGCACCTCCATTCATTGACTCGATCATACTACGGTTGGATTGATTCAATCCTTGGTAGAGGAATTGTACGAGTCTCCACTTCTCATATCCATGTGGAGGGCACTTGATCAACATCTCTTGAAATCTTTCCCAACTCTCAAAAAATTTCTCATCCTCCTCTTGAGTAAAAGAACTTATTTCCTTCCTACACTCGTTTACTTTGGACATTGGGAAAAATTTATTGTAAAACTTGTTCAGTAAGTTTTCCCAAGATGTGATAGACCCAGGCATGTTTGAATCCAACCATGCCTTGGCTCTATCTTGAAGTGAGAAAGGAAAAAGCCTAAGGTGCACAGACTCTTCAGAAAAATTTTGAAATTTAAATGTGGCACAAATATCTTTGAATTTCTTCACATGGCTATAAGGATTTTCAAGGTCCAAGCCATGGAATGAAGGTAGGAGTTGGATGACATAAGGTTTGAGGTCAAAGTGGGTGGCATTGGTTGGTGGCAACGGGTGCGAACAAATCCCTAAGTGATCTAGTATGATCTACATTTTCTCCCCTATGCCTCTCATTCCCTCCCGCATGCAGATTATCTCCCATCTTAACAGATTCTCTCACAACAGGTGGTCTACGCCTTCTCCTAAGAGTCCTTTCTATTTCGGGATCTAAAGATATCAAATCTAAGTTCAAGGATCTCCTACCAAGCATACACCAAATACAAAAACTTGAATAAACAAAAAGAAGAAAAATAAACAATAATATAAAGTAAAATAGAAACAAAATATTAACAAAAAACAAACCAAATGAAAAGACAATTTTTTTTTAAAAAAAAATAATTAAAAAAAGCAAAAATAAATAATATAAAAGCAAAGATAAAAACTAACACAGAAGCAAAATTTCAAAAAATTAAAACTAAAACTTAAAAACTGGACCAAAAATAAATTTTTGGCAAAGTTTCAGCTACTGATCGGCCGCAGCACAATTTCGTGGATTGTCACACCAAAGCTGCAAAACAATGACAAAAACTTTTTTTTTTTTTTTTTTTTTTTTTTTTTTTTTGTGACAAGAAAACAAAAATAAAAATAAACAAAAATTGCAAGAAGAAGAATAAAACAAAAATCTACCTAAACTAGTAGAAAAATAAAATCAATTCAAACAAAAATCAATTTTTACAAATCAACAAATTCCCTGGCAACGGCGCCAAAAACTTGTTGTGCAAATTTATTTAACTCGCAAGTGCATGAATCATTTGCAATAAAGGGTTTTGCAAGTGCGAGGTCGATCCACAGGGAATTGCGTTGTAAAAATTAATTTCTATTTAAACTAATTCTATCTTAACCTAGTTCCAAATTTTTGGGTTTAAACATGCAAAATAACAAACTAAAATTAAAGTTGATAAAGAACAAATGATAAAAAGTACTAAGGTTTTAGAATCCACCTAACCAAATCAAACAACACACTCTCGGATTTTATTTATACACCCGATAAAATTTTTTAACTTTGTTCATTACTCAAGTTCCCTAACAATGTATGTTAAAACATTTAGTGAATCCAGCTCAAAGATAAATTACAACGAATACCCATTTGAAATCAAATCATCCATCGTATCTGTTTGATAAACAAATCACAGTGGATATCCTTTTTCAATCAAATAAATCGATGTATCCATCGGTTGAAACACATTAAATATCTAACTTTTCAATAAATAAACATTCATTCTAAAGACATAAATCTATGAAATGAATGGGACTTGAATAATAATTCCATAAACATCTGATTGTACAAATAGCATAACAAGAATGTGCATGTTATCAATGGTTAGGTTTCATCATAAACCTTAGTTGAGGATGTTAGCCTCTCATGACTAAAAACAACACATCAACTTGAGTTACAACTATAAAAGACATGAATAACTAAAAAAAAAGAAAACAAAAGGGAAGAGGAAACTTGTTGGACCGGTTAGAAGAAAAAGAGAACATACATGGGAAGAAATTGTGTAAACCGAAAAGAATAATAATAATAAAAATCTTGTATAAAGGGGTCAATGAACAAAAGGATAAAAAATAAAAATAAAACTACTAGAAAGGGCAAGAAACTGCGTGAACAGACGTCTCACACACTGTTCACCACAGAAAAAAAAAAAAAAAAAAAAAATTGGGTCTCGGCTGTAGCCAAAAAAATAGGAAAATGAAACTTAAAACTCAAAAAAAAAAAACTGCACCCTCTCACGTCTGTGTAGCCACATCGTCCGGACGGCTGACAGGGAACCGAAATAAATCCTTGAAAACTTCACAGAATCTTCTCGAAGAACATAGCTGAAGAGTAGACTCTGGATAAAGCAGCATCCCTGTGAAAGCAGCAACATTACATAGAAGTGATTTTTTCCAACAGAATGTAGCCAACACAAAAACTAACAAAGGCTTAACAAATGCAAATTAAGGGGTCCAAATATACAATATTTTGGACAAATCAAATACCCCCAAACTTACATTTTGCTAGTCCCTTAGCAAAACAAAATGAAAAAACAAAATCAAAGTATGAAACATAAATCCTCTTCAATGGGAGAAACGATTGCATTTAGCATATACAACAAGCCTTTTAAACCTCTAGGACTTCCTAGTGGACGAGTGAAGTCTCGTGAGGGTTTACCAGAAATGATACCCACAAACATTGAAAAGCACTATGCTATTAATCAAACAAAAATTCACACACAAACATATGGTTCATACATCATGAGCATGTTTAACAAAAACGAACATCACATAATCAGGACATCAAAAATAGATCAACTCATAGCTGAGTGCCCTTCGGGGTGTTCGAACCACCCCATGGGCCATGGGGGTGGTTCGGCCACTCCCAAGGGCCAAAGAGAGAAAAACAAAATTAAGGACTTTGGCCCTTATGGGTGGCCAAACCACCCCTAGGCCAAATGGGGGCGAGGGTGGCTTCGGCCACCCTCATTTTCTCTTTTAGCCATCCCCGCCACCAAAATGGGGTTGGCTGGCCACCCCCATCTTGCCCATGAGCCACCCCTAACGTTGTTTTTATTTTTTAATTTTTTTTAAAAAATGTGTGAACAGTGTGCAACAAAATATTAAATGCGGAATTTAAAGGAGACAAATATTTTGTTGATGAAGTGGAAACTCAGTTAAGAGAAAAACCACTCCGGGGCAACCAAATCCAGGAATTCCACTATTCAGAAGACATAGCTAGATACAAGACAGTAACACTCACATGTACCGATGCAGTGGTCGTACCTTGATCTCTGACGTGTGACCCAACACGAATGCTTCCCAACCAAGTTCTCCTACCTGAAGGGGTCTTCAATGGAACTCCTTTACCTTAGGGCCAACCCCTAAGATAGACTTCACAGCTGATCAAATCACACACTTGGCAAGGCTTTAGAGGAAATATCACGTCTCTAAGCTGTAGAGAATTCACCCCCGAATTCTATTTTGAAAGCATGCCTAGAGCCTCTTATTTATAGGCTTAGGGAACCCAAAATCGACTCAAAAATAGAGTCTGAAACATGCGCGTCCGGACGGGAGCCAGGGCTGTCCGGACGGGTCAAGTTTTTCTTGTTTGGAAAGTAATTCTGAAATTTTCTACAGGGCCGTCCGGACGGGCAAAGGAATCCGTCATTCTGTCCGGACACTTCTAGAGTCTGTTCAGATCTTCATATTACAGCATTTTTTCTAAGCTTTCCAATGAAGCTGATTTTGTCCCAATCCGATATTTGAGTAAAAAGTTATGACCAAAATACCCAAGGGTGTCCGGACGGCTTGACCGAGCGTCTGGACGGTCAACTGCAACCGCCTCTGCAAGATAGCGCTGAAAGCTTCCATAACACGGCCGTGTCAGGACGGTGTTTCCCTAGCGTCCGGACGGTTGCACTTCGGCTGCACGAAATTACCATAATAAAGCTTGGAGCGTCCAGACCTTGAAGGCTAACGTCCGAACGATTGAACTGGTGCACGCAATTTCCATATATGAAGCTTGATCGTCCAGACCATGAAGGTTGACGTCCGGACGGTTGAACTTGGTATGTACGTTCTTGCCTTATAGGAGACATCGTCTGGACAGTAGCAGCCATCTTCCCATAACTGTGTCTTGAGGCAGAAACCTTAATGCTTGTCAAACCCTGAATGGTGTCCGGACGGTATAACCACGTCGTCCGGACGGATGCACTAAAACACTGGAATTTTCTCGAACTCTGAAGAGCGTCTGGAAAATTTTCCATTACGTCCGAATGGATGCAATCTTGAACTGTTCGAAGCTTCTACACACTGATGGGCGTCCGGACGGAAAGATCTCGTCGTTCGGACGGATGTTGTTGACTGATGAGCGTCCGGACAAAATACCACGTCGTCCGGACGGCTGACAGGGAACCGAAATAAATCCTTGAAAACTTCACAGAATCTTCTCGAAGAGCATAGCTGAAGAGTAGACTCTAGATAAAGCAGCATCCCTGTGAAAGCAGCAACATTACATAGAAGTGATTTTGTCCAACAGAATGTAGCCAACACAAAAACTAAGAAAAATAAACGGTTCCACAAACAGAATGCAAGACATGAGTACGATATGACAAGATAAACAATGCAATGCAAACATATCTGACATGCATTAGGATTTAGGAACCAAAATCCTAGGCATGGGAGACCTCACCTACTAGGTGAGTCCACTCCCCCTTAAGGGGTGAATTGTCTCATCCTTCCTTACCCATACCTTCTTAACCTGTGAGGCAGGGGTGTGAGCCATGTCCCAATTGATCAGTCTGACTAGGACATTCTTCATCATGTTGACAAGCCCTTCATTGGTCTGATTCTTCTTGGGCTTGTGAGGCTTCACTTTGAAGCATTCGGCTTTGATGTGGCCATACTTACCACAGTGATAGCATGAGGGAGAATCCCTTTGAGGATAATGCCGTTGTTGCCGAAAAACATGATGAGGCTTAGAAGGTTTAGAGCTAAACTTACCTGTCTTTTGCTCTGTTTTCCTGATCCGAGGCTGCTGATGTCGGATTTGTGGATAGTGTGGCCTGATGTGTCCAGAGACACCATAATGATAGCAGGTAGGCTGACTTCGTTTGTTGAAATGCTTCTTGAAGGGCTCTGCAAATTTAAGATTCGCATTTTCACAAACAACAAAATCCTTACCTCTTTGAGATATATGCCTCCTATGGGGCGGGACATATTTATCTAAAGAGGTTTTCTCAATAACGCCCTTTTTGGATTCCTCCTGCTTCTTCCAAGGTCTGTGAGATTTTAACACAACACAATTTGGTCTAATATGACCAATTTTCCCACAATTATGACAAATAGGAACAAACTTACCTTGTGTTCCTGAATCCTTGGAGTTAGGCATCACACATTTATCTAAGCAAGAATTTTTAGAACAAGCTGCATCTACTATCACATGCTTAATACCAATAGAGTCTAATTCAGAATCAAAAGCATGTGAAGTAGAAGTATTTAAATGAGCAGTCAAATCAGGCTTGTTCGAAATATCTGAATGAATACACAGCATGCTTTTCAAATTATCACTTGAGAATTTTTTCAGGAGATCTTCAGATTCTTTTAATTTATTCTCAAGTGTATCAATAATGTCAAACAACATGGTATTCTTAGATCTCAAAGAGTCAATCAAAGCATGAGATTCAGATAACTGACCAATCAAAGACTCTTTTTCTTGCTTCACCTTTTTTAGCTCTTTAGAATGTTGAGCATTCTTCAATTTATTAAAAACCTTAAAGAGCTTAATATCATAATCTTCATTAGAAAACTGAGAAGATTTCATGATAAAAGGTGTAATAAAAAAATAGAAGTCACAAGAGATGAGGATCACACTCAGGAAATAAATCCTAAACAGAGTGTACCTGCTCTGATACCAATTGAAAAATAAATGGACTTCTAAATTTAACAGTGTGTGTGAACAGTGTGCAACAAAATATTAAATGCGGAATTTAAAGGGGACAAATATTTTGTTGACGAAGTGGAAACTCAATTAAGAGAAAAACCACTCCGGGGCAGCCAAACCCAGGATATCCACTATTCAGAAGACAAAGTTAGATACAAAGTAGTAACACTCACATACCCCTGATGCAGTGGTCGTACCTTGCTCTCTAACGTGTAACCCAACACGAACGCTTCTCAACCAGGTCTCCTACCTGAAGAGGTCTTCAAAGGAATTCTTTACCTTAGGGCCAACCCCTAAGATAGACTTCACAGCTGATCAAATCACACACTTGACAAGGCTTTAGAGGAAATATCACGTCTCTAAGCTGTAGAGAATTCACCACCGAATTCTGTGTTGAAAGCAAGCCTCAAGCCTCTTATTTATAGGCTTTGGAAACCCAAAATTGACTCAAAAACGGATTATGAGACACGCGCGTTCGGACGGGAGCCAGGGCCGTCCGGACGGGCCAAGTTTTTCTTGTCTGGAAAGTAATTCTGGAATTTTCTGTAGGGCCTTCCGGATGGGTTCCTTCCGGACGCTAATAGTGGCCTTCTGGACACTCAGTTGACAGCATTTTTTGTCAGCTTTCCAACGACGCCGATTTTGTCCCAATCTGATATTTGAGTAAGAAGTTATGTCCAAAATACCGGAAGGTGTCCGGACGGCTTGACCAAGCGTTCGGACGGTCAACTGCAACCGTCTCTCCAAGATAGCGTTGAAAGCTTCCATAACAAGGCCGCGTCCGGACGGTGTTGCCCTAGTGTCCGGACGGTTACACTTCGGCTGCACGAAATTACCATAATAAGGCTTGGAGCGTCCGGACCCTGAAGGCTGATGTCCGGACCGTTGAGCTAGTGCACGCAATTTCCATATATGAAGCTTGATTGTCCGGACCATGAAGGTTGGTGTCGGGACGGTTGAACTTGGTATGCATGTTCTTGCCTTATAGAGGACATCGTCTGGACGGGATCACACATCGTCCGAACGGTAACAGCCGTCTTCCCATAACTGTGTCTTGAGGCAGAAACCCTAATTCTTGTCAAACACTGAATGGCGTCCGGACGGTATAACCACGTCGTCTGGACGGATGCGTTGGAACACTGGGATCTTCTAGAACTCTGAAGAGCGTCCGGACGATTTGCCATTATGTTCGAACGGATGCAATCTTGAACTGTTCAAAGCTTCTACACACTGATGGGCGTCCAAACGGAAAGATCTCGTCGTCCGGATGGTTATTGCTGACTGATGAGTGTTCGAATGGAATACCACGTCGTCTGGACGGCTGACAGGGAACCGAAATAAATCCTTGAAAACTTCACAGAATCTTCTCGAAGAACATAGCTGAAGAGTAGACTCTGGATAAAGCAGCATCCCTGTGAAAGCAGCAACATTACATAAAAGTGATTTTGTCCAACAGAATGCAGCCAACACAAAAACTAACAGAGGCGAAGTTGAATCTCTATGTACACAAATTCCAAATGACGACGATTCATTTGACAAAGATGGACTTGAATTTAGTTAGGCTTTTTAACTTTTGTTTGCTTTTATATTTTAGCTTCAAATTATTTTTCTTTAAGCCACTAATTATGTCTTTGAACTGTGTATTATTTATTTGATTTTTTTTTTTTTTATATGTGATTTAGAGTTGGATGATAAGGAGGATAATGAGCCACTATACGAGATGATAGATGGGAATGCTTGAATGAGAGTCGTGGCCAAGGCAATAAATCTAGCCGACCCAGGGATTGCAGCATATGTGCATTACATCTTATTTCAAGTCTATAACATTCCCAACCATCAATGTACGTTACACACACAAGTTATGGAAAGGAGTTCGTCCATACAGAGGACGAGGGTCAGGCCCTCGTCCGACCCTGGTCTTACGTGGAACCATCTTTCGTTTTCTTTTTTTAAGAAAATAAAAAATAAATCCAAAAGAAAACGCGGGAAAGAGGACATCATATCTGAAATGAGCAGGAAAATCAATTTATTTCATTTAAACTGTTTTGTTGGTTATTCATTAATTTTGTTTTATTGATGCAGAAATCTCATATGCCATATGCAGAGTGAATTAAAGCTTTTCCCATGGAAAATTGCAAGAAGAAACTTTGCTTGTTATTCTGTCGAATGTTAGTAGAATGTATGATGCATAAGCATAAGTTGGTTTGTAATACTTAAAATTTCAGAATTTATTCGAGTCTAAACAAGTATCCATGTAACTCTAGTGTTATAAAACACTATTTTGTAATGTTTGTTATATTGGTAATTTAACTTAATGTCTTTTAGCAATATCATGGCAAAAATGATTAAAGAAGTTTGTGGCTGTATAAGTATATGCCCTAGCTACCGTTTACTTTACTCCTTATAGCTTGTGATCATTGTCTTTTAGCAATCTCTATGTATGATCGACCAATACAATGTAAAATGACTATAGTCAAGTAAAAATTTAACCTTTTCCTCGTCATAGGAAGAACCTAATAGGTGAAAAGGTTGAACCTATTAACAAATAGAATCAATCAAATATATAAGAATCAAATTATGTAACAGAGCAAACGAAAATCACAAAAATTCATCTGAATCACAAAGCCAAGTGCGCTCTAAATTATTTACATTATTCAAACTTGGAAAGGAGATGCGTCTAGGAGTCATTTACAGCCCAAACTTACCCACATTTCCCACAAAACAGACTACAAAAAGATGTAAACAAATTTGGACAAAACAATCGTAGTAATATGAATCAAAAGAATCTGATTTATGTTCATCTGCTGCATCTCCTTCCTATCTCCTTCTCTAGGCTCTCCCTTCCTAATTGCCTTGGATATCTCCTTAACAGGAATTAAAGGAAAATGGCCAAAGATAGGATAACCCTACTGGGTCATGCCTTTCACACAAATGTACTTTTCCGACCATTTAGATGCTGGAGGAACACTGGTTCAGTCCAACCCACATTTGCATGCTAAAGCACAATGAAACTACTTATACTCTGAAGCAGCATAATTCACAGCAGAATAAGGACTCCCAGTTTATGAAAGGTGGAGCACCCTTATCAAATTTGTGCGAAACTTCATCTATTCTTGCAGTAGTCAAACAATTGATAAGTTCCACGAAATACTTGCATCTATGTTAATAAAAAAAAAAAAATGGGAATAGAAGGCCATAAACCGATTACTAGCACCAATACTTCCAAGACAAGTTCCATTTACACCAGATATAGAACTCAAAAGCCTGACATTGCATATTTTCAGCTTGAACAAACCAATGACAGTCTGTTAAAGGCCAACCAATTGCTTATTAGGTCTAGCTGGAATAGAAGTCTTCAAAGCTAGTAGTCATATCTGTTATACCAAATAAGAAAACAAAATGGGAAGAATAGTAAAAGAAAAGAACGATTATGTATAGGCAGTAACACAAACATTTGAGACGTACATGTACACACACACAGATAGAGGAGAGACAGAAAGAGAGAACCAATCATTCAGTTGTCCATCAGCATCAATATAGTAAAAAGCAAAACTGAAACAGGAAAAGAAAAAGACAAAGAACGTGACAAACCAACCATAGCTTGCCCTGTTTGCAGGGTTTCT
>NC_084897.1:13397127-13409627 GCF_958979055.1 Alnus glutinosa
TTTTTCAATTATTTTTTTGCCGTTATTTATTATTATTTTATTTTTTGCGCCGGTGAAGGGAAGGCTCTTTCCGGCGCGCACGCGATGTCCACCTAGCGGAGCTGGGTGAGCACATTTTCGGGCTCAAAATCCATCGTTTTGACCTCCAGGCACGCCGTTTCCATGCGTACTCTACACTGAAAGCGTTTTTAAGGAGTTTTCGGCTCATTCTATTGCATTTAATCGTTGTATTGTGTGTTTTATTTATTGGGTGGCACGTGGACACGTCTGAGCACCGGATCCCATCACTGTGTGGGCCAGTTCAGTTAGACGAGTGAGGGTTATAAGTTTTTTGCGTGACACTGCTAACGGGTGCGATCATACCAGCACTAATGCACCGGATCCCATCAGAACTCCGCAGTTAAGCGTGCTTGGGCGAGAGTAGTACTAGGATGGGTGACCTCTTGGGAAGTCCTCGTGTTGCACCCCTCGTTTTACTTTTTTCAATTATTTTTTTGCCGTTATTTATTATTATTTTATTTTTTGCGCCGGTGAGGGGAAGGCTCTTTCCGGCGCGCACGCGATGGCCACCTAGCGGAGCTGGGTGAGCACATTTTCGGGCTCAAAATCCATCGTTTTGACCTCCAGGCACGCCGTTTCCATGCGTACTCTACACTGAAAGCGGTTTTAAGGAGTTTTCGACTCATTCTATTGCATTTAATCGTTGTATTGTGTGTTTTATTTATTGGGTGGCACGTGGACACGTCTGAGCACCGGATCCCATCACTGTGCGGGCCAGTTCAGTTAGACGAGTGAGGGTTATAAGTTTTTTGCGTGACTCTGCTAACGGGTGCGATCATACCAGCACTATTGCACCGGATCCCATCAAAACTCCGCAGTTAAGCGTGCTTGGGCGAGAGTAGTATTAGGATGGGTGACCTCCTGGGAAGTCCTCGTGTTGCACCCCTCGTTTTACTTTTTTCAATTATTTTTTTGACGTAATTTATTATTATTTTATTTTTTGCGCCGGTGAGGGGTAGGCTATTTCCGGCGCGCACGCGATGGCCACCTAGCGGAGCTGGGTGAGCACATTTTCGGGCTCAAAATCCATCGTTTTGACCTCCAGGCACGCCGTTTCCATGCGTACTCTACACTGAAAGCGTTTTTAAGGAGTTTTCGGCTCATTCTATTGCATTTAATCGTTGTATTGTGCGTTTTATTTATTGGGTGGCACGTGGACACGTCAGAGCACCGGATCCCATCACTGTGCGGGCCAGTTCAGTTAGACGAGTGAGGGTTATAAGTTTTTTGCGTGACTCTACTAACGGGTGCGATCATACCAGCACTAATGCACCGGATCCCATCAGAACTCCGCAGTTAATCGTGCTTGGGCGAGAGTAGTACTAGGATAGGAGACCTCCTTGGAAGTCCTCGTGTTGCACCCCTCGTTTTACTTTTTTCAATTATTTTTTTGCCGTTATTATTATTATTTTATTTTTTGCGCCGGTGAGGGGAAGGCTCTTTCCGGCGCGCACGCGATGGCCACCTAGCGGAGCTGGGTGAGCACATTTTCGGGCTCAAAATCCATCGTTTTGACCTCCAGGCACGCCGTTTCCATGCGTACTCTACACTGAAAGCGTTTTTAAGGAGTTTTCGACTCATTCTATTGCATTTAATCGTTGTATTGTGTGTTTTATTTATTGGGTGGCACGTGGACACGTCTGAGCACCGGATCCCATCACTGTGCGGGCCAGTTCAGTTAGACGAGTAAGGGTTATAAGTTTTTTGCGTGACTCTGCTAACGGGTGCGATCATACCAGCACTAACGCACCGGATCCCATCAAAACTCCGCAGTTAAGCGTGCTTGGGCGAGAGTAGTACTAGGATGGGTGACCTCCTGGGAAGTCCTCGTGTTGCACCCCTCGTTTTACTTTTTTCAATTATTTTTTTGCCGTTATTTATTATTATTTTATTTTTTGCGCCGGTGAAGGGAAGGCTCTTTCCGGCGCGCACGCGATGTCCACCTAGCGGAGCTGGGTGAGCACATTTTCGGGCTCAAAATCCATCGTTTTGACCTCCAGGCACGCCGTTTCCATGCGTACTCTACACTGAAAGCGTTTTTAAGGAGTTTTCGGCTCATTCTATTGCATTTAATCGTTGTATTGTGTGTTTTATTTATTGGGTGGCACGTGGACACGTCTGAGCACCGGATCCCATCACTGTGTGGGCCAGTTCAGTTAGACGAGTGAGGGTTATAAGTTTTTTGCGTGACACTGCTAACGGGTGCGATCATACCAGCACTAATGCACCGGATCCCATCAGAACTCCGCAGTTAAGTGTGCTTGGGCGAGAGTAGTACTAGGATGGGTGACCTCTTGGGAAGTCCTCGTGTTGCACCCCTCGTTTTACTTTTTTCAATTATTTTTTTGCCGTTATTTATTATTATTTTATTTTTTGCGCCGGTGAGGGGAAGGCTCTTTCCGGCGCGCACGCGATGGCCACCTAGCGGAGCTGGGTGAGCACATTTTCGGGCTCAAAATCCATCGTTTTGACCTCCAGGCACGCCGTTTCCATGCGTACTCTACACTGAAAGCGGTTTTAAGGAGTTTTCGACTCATTCTATTGCATTTAATCGTTGTATTGTGTTTTTTATTTATTGGGTGGCACGTGGACACGTCTGAGCACCGGATCCCATCACTGTGCGGGCCAGTTCAGTTAGACGAGTGAGGGTTATAAGTTTTTTGCGTGACTCTGCTAACGGGTGCGATCATACCAGCACTATTGCACCGGATCCCATCAAAACTCCGCAGTTAAGCGTGCTTGGGCGAGAGTAGTATTAGGATGGGTGACCTCCTGGGAAGTCCTCGTGTTGCACCCCTCGTTTTACTTTTCTCAATTATTTTTTTGACGTAATTTATTATTATTTTATTTTTTGCGCCGGTGAGGGGTAGGCTATTTCCGGCGCGCACGCGATGGCCACCTAGCGGAGCTGGGTGAGCACATTTTCGGGCTCAAAATCCATCGTTTTGACCTCCAGGCACACCGTTTCCATGCGTACTCTACACTGAAAGCTTTTTTAAGGAGTTTTCGGCTCATTCTATTGCATTTAATCGTTGTATTGTGTGTTTTATTTATTGGGTGGCACGTGGACACGTCTGAGCACCGGATCCCATCACTGTGCGGGCCAGTTCAGTTAGACGAGTGAGGGTTATAAGTTTTTTGCGTGACTCTGCTAACGAGTGCGATCATACCAGCACTAATGCACCGGATCCCATCAGAACTCCGCAGTTAAGCGTGCTTGGGCGAGAGTAGTACTAGGATGGGTGACCTCCTGCGAAGTCCTCGTGTTGCACCCCTCGTTTTACTTTTTTCAATTATTTTTTTGCCGTTATTTATTATTATTTTATTTTTTGCGCCGGTGAGGGGAAGGCTATTTCCGGTGCGCATGCGATGGCCACCTAGCGGAGCTGGGTGAGCACATTTTCGGGCTCAAAATCCATCGTTTTGACCTCCAGGCACGCCGTTTCCATGCGTACTCTACACTGAAAACGTTTTTAAGGAGTTTTCGGCTCATTCTATTGCATTTAATCGTTGTATTGTGTGTTTTATTTATTGGGTGGCACGTGGACACGTCTGAGCACCGGATCCCATCACTGTGCGGGCCAGTTCAGTTAGACGAGTGAGGGTTATAAGTTTTTTGCGTGACTCTGCTAACGAGTGCGATCATACCAGCACTAATGCACCGGATCCCATCAGAACTCCGCAGTTAAGCGTGCTTGGGCGAGAGTAGTACTAGGATGGGTGACCTCCTTGGAAGTCCTCGTGTTGCACCCCTCGTTTTACTTTTTTCAATTATTTTTTTGCCGTTATTTATTATTATTTTATTTTTTGCGCCGGTGAGGGGAAGGCTATTTCCGGTGCGCATGCGATGGCCACCTAGCGGAGCTGGGTGAGCACATTTTCGGGCTCAAAATCCATCGTTTTGACCTCCAGGCACGCCGTTTCCATGCGTACTCTACACTGAAAGAGTTTTTAAGGAGTTTTCGGCTCATTCTATTGCATTTAATCGTTGTATTGTGTGTTTTATTTATTGGGTGGCACGTGGACACGTCTGAGCACCGGATCCCATCACTGTGCGGGCCAGTTCAGTTAGACGAGTGAGGGTTATAAGTTTTTTGCGTGACTCTACTAACGGGTGCGATCATACCAGCACTAATGCACCGGATCCCATCAAAACTCCGCAGTTAAGCGTGCTTGGGCGAGAGTAGTACTAGGATGGGTGACCTCCTGGGAAGTCCTCGTGTTGCTCCCCTCGTTTTACTTTTTTCAATTATTTTTTTGCCGTTATTTATTATTATTTTATTTTTTGCGCCGGTGAGGGGAAGGCTATTTCCGGCGCGCACGCGATGGTCACCTAGCGGAGCTGGGTGAGCACATTTTCGGGCTCAAAATCCATCGTTTCGACCTCCAGGCACGCCGTTTCCATGCGTACTCTACACTGAAAACGTTTTTAAGGAGTTTTCGGCTCATTCTATTGCATTTAATCGTTGTATTGTGTGTTTTATTTATTGGGTGGCACTTGGACACGTCTGAGCACCGGATCCCATCACTGTGCGGGCCAGTTCAGTTAGACGAGTGAGGGTTATATGTTTTTTGCGTGACTCTGCTAACGGGTGCGATCATACCAGCACTAATGCACCGGATCCCATCAGAACTCCGCAGTTAAGCGTGCTTGGGCGAGAGTAGTACTAGGATGGGTGACCTCCTGGGAAGTCCTCGTGTTGCACCCCTCGTTTTACTTTTTTCAATTATTTTTTTGCCGTTATTTATTATTATTTAATTTTTTGCGCCGGTGAGGGGAAGGCAATTTCCGGCGCGCACGCGATGGCCACCTAGCGGAGCTGGGTGAGCACATTTTCGGGCTCAAAATCCATCGTTTTGACCTCCAGGCACGCCGTTTCCATGCGTACTCTACGCTGAAAGCGTTTTTAAGGAGATTTCGGCTCATTCTATTGCATTTAATCGTTGTATTGTGCGTTTTATTTATTGGGTGGCACGTGGACACGTCAGAGCACCGGATCCCATCACTGTGCGGGCCAGTTCAGTTAGACGAGTGAGGGTTATAAGTTTTTTGCGTGACTCTACTAACGGGTGCGATCATACCAGCACTAATGCACCGGATCCCATTAGAACTCCGCAGTTAATCGTACTTGGGCGAGAGTAGTACTAGGATAGGAGACCTCCTTGGAAGTCCTCGTGTTGCACCCCTCGTTTTACTTTTTTCAATTATTTTTTTGCCGTTATTATTATTATTTTATTTTTTGCGCCGGTGCGGGGAAGGCTTTTTCCGGCGCGCACGCGATGGCCACCTAGCGGAGCTGGGTGAGCACATTTTCAGGCTCAAAATCCATCGTTTTGACCTCCAGGCACGCCGTTTCCATGCGTACTCTACGCTGAAAGCGTTTTTAAGGAGATTTCGGCTCATTCTATTGCATTTAATCGTTTTATTGTGCGTTTTATTTATTGGGTGGCACGTGGACACGTCTGAGCTCCGGATCCCATCACTGTGCTTGCCAGTTCAGTTAGACGAGCGAGGGTTATAAGTTTTTTGCGTGACTCTTCTAACGGGTGCGATCATACCAGCACTAATGCACCGGATCCCATCAGAACTCCGCAGTTAAGCGTGTTTGGGCGAGAGTAGTACTAGGATTGGTGACCTCCTGGGAAGTCCTCGTGTTGCACCCCTCGTTTTACTTTTTTCAATTATTTTTTTGCCGTTATTATTATTATTTTATTTTTTGCGCCGGTGAGGGGAAGGCTCTTTCCGGCGCGCACGCGATGGCCACCTAGCGGAGCTGGGTGAGCACATTTTCGGGCTCAAAATCCATCGTTTTGACCTCCAGGCACGCCGTTTCCATGCGTACTCTACACTGAAAGCGTTTTTAAGGAGTTTTCGACTCATTCTATTGCATTTAATCGTTGTATTGTGTGTTTTATTTATTGGGTGGCACGTGGACACGTCTGAGCACCGGATCCCATCACTGTGCGGGCCAGTTCAGTTAGACGAGTGAGGGTTATAAGTTTTTTGCGTGACTCTGCTAACGGGTGCGATCATACCAGCACTAATGCACCGGATCCCATCAAAACTCCGCAGTTAAGCGTGCTTGGGCGAGAGTAGTACTAGGATGGGTGACCTCCTGGGAAGTCCTCGTGTTGCACCCCTCGTTTTACTTTTTTCAATTATTTTTTTGCCGTTATTTATTATTATTTTATTTTTTGCGCCGGTGAGGGGAAGGCTATTTCCGGCGCGCACGCGATGGCCACCTAGCGGAGCTGGGTGAGCACATTTTCGGGCTCAAAATCCATCGTTTTGACCTCCAGGCACGCCGTTTCCATGCGTACTCTACACTGAAAGCGTTTTTAAGGAGTTTTCGGCTCATTCTATTGCATTTAATCGTTGTATTGTGCGTTTTATTTATTGGGTGGCACGTGGACACGTCAGAGCACCGGATCCCATCACTGTGCGGGCCAGTTCAGTTAGACGAGTGAGGGTTATAAGTTTTTTGCGTGACTCTACTAACGGGTGCGATCATACCAGCACTAATGCACCGGATCCCATCAGAACTCCGCAGTTAATCGTGCTTGGGCGAGAGTAGTACTAGGATAGGAGACCTCCTTGGAAGTCCTCGTGTTGCACCCCTCGTTTTACTTTTTTCAATTATTTTTTTGCCGTTATTATTATTATTTTATTTTTTGCGCCGGTGAGGGGAAGGCTCTTTCCGGCGCGCACGCAATGGCCACCTAGCGGAGCTGGGTGAGCACATTTTCGGGCTCAAAATCCATCGTTTTGACCTCCAGGCACGCCGTTTCCATGCGTACTCTACACTGAAAGCGTTTTTAAGGAGTTTTCGACTCATTCTATTGCATTTAATCGTTGTATTGTGTGTTTTATTTATTGGGTGGCACGTGGACACGTCTGAGCACCGGATCCCATCACTGTGCGGGCCAGTTCAGTTAGACGAGTGAGGGTTATAAGTTTTTTGCGTGACTCTGCTAACGGGTGCGATCATACCAGCACTAATGCACCGGATCCCATCAAAACTCCGCAGTTAAGCGTGCTTGGGCGAGAGTAGTACTAGGATGGGTGACCTCCTGGGAAGTCCTCGTGTTGCACCCCTCGTTTTACTTTTTTCAATTATTTTTTTGCCGTTATTTATTATTATTTTATTTTTTGCGCCGGTGAGGGGAAGGCTCTTTCCGGCGCGCACGCGATGTCCACCTAGCGGAGCTGGGTGAGCACATTTTCGGGCTCAAAATCCATCGTTTTGACCTCCAGGCACGCCGTTTCCATGCGTACTCTACACTGAAAGCGTTTTTAAGGAGTTTTCGGCTCATTCTATTGCATTTAATCGTTGTATTGTGTGTTTTATTTATTGGGTGGCACGTGGACACGTCTGAGCACCGGATCCCATCACTGTGTGGGCCAGTTCAGTTAGACGAGTGAGGGTTATAAGTTTTTTGCGTGACACTGCTAACGGGTGCGATCATACCAGCACTAATGCACCGGATCCCATCAGAACTCCGCAGTTAAGCGTGCTTGGGCGAGAGTAGTATTAGGATGGGTGACCTCCTGGGAAGTCCTCGTGTTGCACCCCTCGTTTTACTTTTTTCAATTATTTTTTTGACGTAATTTATTATTATTTTATTTTTTGCGCCGGTGAGGGGTAGGCTATTTCCGGCGCGCACGCGATGGCCACCTAGCGGAGCTGGGTGAGCACATTTTCGGGCTCAAAATCCATCGTTTTGACCTCCAGGCACACCGTTTCCATGCGTACTCTACACTGAAAGCTTTTTTAAGGAGTTTTCGGCTCATTCTATTGCATTTAATCGTTGTATTGTGTGTTTTATTTATTGGGTGGCACGTGGACACGTCTGAGCACCGGATCCCATCACTGTGCGGGCCAGTTCAATTAGACGAGTGAGGGTTATAAGTTTTTTGCGTGACTCTGCTAACGAGTGCGATCATACCAGCACTAATGCACCGGATCCCATCAGAACTCCGCAGTTAAGCGTGCTTGGGCGAGAGTAGTACTAGGATGGGTGACCTCCTGCGAAGTCCTCGTGTTGCACCCCTCGTTTTACTTTTTTCAATTATTTTTTTGCCGTTATTTATTATTATTTTATTTTTTGCGCCGGTGAGGGGAAGGCTATTTCCGGTGCGCATGCGATGGCCACCTAGCGGAGCTGGGTGAGCACATTTTCGGGCTCAAAATCCATCGTTTTGACCTCCAGGCACGCCGTTTCCATGCGTACTCTACACTGAAAACGTTTTTAAGGAGTTTTCGGCTCATTCTATTGCATTTAATCGTTGTATTGTGTGTTTTATTTATTGGGTGGCACGTGGACACGTCTGAGCACCGGATCCCATCACTGTGCGGGCCAGTTCAGTTAGACGAGTGAGGGTTATAAGTTTTTTGCGTGACTCTGCTAACGAGTGCGATCATACCAGCACTAATGCACCGGATCCCATCAGAACTCCGCAGTTAAGCGTGCTTGGGCGAGAGTAGTACTAGGATGGGTGACCTCCTGGGAAGTCCTCGTGTTGCACCCCTCGTTTTACTTTTTTCAATTATTTTTTTGCCGTTATTTATTATTATTTTATTTTTTGCGCCGGTGAGGGGAAGGCTATTTCCGGTGCGCATGCGATGGCCACCTAGCGGAGCTGGGTGAGCACATTTTCGGGCTCAAAATCCATCGTTTTGACCTCCAGGCACGCCGTTTCCATGCGTACTCTACACTGAAAGAGTTTTTAAGGAGTTTTCGGCTCATTCTATTGCATTTAATCGTTGTATTGTGTGTTTTATTTATTGGGTGGCACGTGGACACGTCTGAGCACCGGATCCCATCACTGTGCGGGCCAGTTCAGTTAGACGAGTGAGGGTTATAAGTTTTTTGCGTGACTCTACTAACGGGTGCGATCATACCAGCACTAAAGCACCGGATCCCATCACAACTCCGCAGTTAAGCGTGCTTGGGCGAGAGTAGTACTAGGATGGGTGACCTCGTGGGAAGTCCTCGTGTTGCACCCCTCGTTTTACTTTTTTCAATTATTTTTTCCGTTATTTATTATTATTTTATTTTTTGCGCCGGTGAGGGGAAGGCTCTTTCCGGCGCGCACGCGATGGCCACCTAGCGGAGCTGGGTGAGCACATTTTCGGGCTCAAAATCCATCGTTTTGACCTCCAGGCACGCCGTTTCCATGCGTACTCTACACTGAAAGCGTTTTTAAGGAGTTTTCGGCTCATTCTATTGCATTTAATCGTTGTATTGTGTGTTTTATTTATTGGGTGGCACGTGGACACGTCTGAGCACCGGATCCCATCACTGTGCGGGCCAGTTCAGTTAGACGAGTGAGGGTTATAAGTTTTTTGCGTGACTCTACTAACGGGTGCGATCATACCAGCACTAATGCACCGGATCCCATCAGAACTCCGCAGTTAAGCGTGCTTCGGCGAGAGTAGTACTAGGATGGGTGACCTCCTGGGAAGTCCTCGTGTTGCACCCCTCGTTTTACTTTTTTCAATTATTTTTTTGCCGTTATTTATTATTATTTTATTTTTTGCGCCGGTGAGGGGAAGGCTCTTTCCGGCGCGCACGCGATGGTCACCTAGCGGAGCTGGGTGAGCACATTTTCGGGCTCAAAATCCATCGTTTTGACCTCCAGGCACGCCGTTTCCATGCGTACTCTACACTGAAAGCGTTTTTAAGGAGTTTTCGGCTCATTCTATTGCATTTAATCGTTGTATTGTGTGTTTTATTTATTGGGTGGCACGTGGACACGTCTGAGCACCGGATCCCATCACTGTGCTTGCCAGTTCAGTTAGACGAGCGAGGGTTATAAGTTTTTTGCGTGACTCTTCTAACGGGTGCGATCATACCAGCACTAATGCACCGGATCCCATCAGAACTCCGCAGTTAAGCGTGTTTGGGCGAGAGTAGTACTAGGATTGGTGACCTCCTGGGAAGTCCTCGTGTTGCACCCCTCGTTTTACTTTTTTCAATTATTTTTTTGCCGTTATTATTATTATTTTATTTTTTGCGCCGGTGAGGGGAAGGCTCTTTCCGGCGCGCACGCGATGGCCACCTAGCGGAGCTGGGTGAGCACATTTTCGGGCTCAAAATCCATCGTTTTGACCTCCAGGCACGCCGTTTCCATGCGTACTCTACACTGAAAGCGTTTTTAAGGAGTTTTCGACTCATTCTATTGCATTTAATCGTTGTATTGTGTGTTTTATTTATTGGGTGGCACGTGGACACCTCTGAGCACCGGATCCCATCACTGTGCGGGCCAGTTCAGTTAGACGAGTGAGGGTTATAAGTTTTTTGCGTGACTCTGCTAACGGGTGCGATCATACCAGCACTAATGCACCGGATCCCATCAAAACTCCGCAGTTAAGCGTGCTTGGGCGAGAGTAGTACTAGGATGGGTGACCTCCTGGGAAGTCCTCGTGTTGCACCCCTCGTTTTACTTTTTTCAATTATTTTTTTGCCGTTATTTATTATTATTTTATTTTTTGCGCCGGTGAGGGGAAGGCTATTTCCGGCGCGCACGCGATGGCCACCTAGCGGAGCTGGGTGAGCACATTTTCGGGCTCAAAATCCATCGTTTTGACCTCCAGGCACGCCGTTTCCATGCGTACTCTACACTGAAAGCGTTTTTAAGGAGTTTTCGGCTCATTCTATTGCATTTAATCGTTGTATTGTGCGTTTTATTTATTGGGTGGCACGTGGACACGTCAGAGCACCGGATCCCATCACTGTGCGGGCCAGTTCAGTTAGACGAGTGAGGGTTATAAGTTTTTTGCGTGACTCTACTAACGGGTGCGATCATACCAGCACTAATGCACCGGATCCCATCAGAACTCCGCAGTTAATCGTGCTTGGGCGAGAGTAGTACTAGGATAGGAGACCTCCTTGGAAGTCCTCGTGTTGCACCCCTCGTTTTACTTTTTTCAATTATTTTTTTGCCGTTATTATTATTATTTTATTTTTTGCGCCGGTGAGGGGAAGGCTCTTTCCGGCGCGCACGCGATGGCCACCTAGCGGAGCTGGGTGAGCACATTTTCGGGCTCAAAATCCATCGTTTTGACCTCCAGGCACGCCGTTTCCATGCGTACTCTACACTGAAAGCGTTTTTAAGGAGTTTTCGACTCATTCTATTGCATTTAATCGTTGTATTGTGTGTTTTATTTATTGGGTGGCACGTGGACACGTCTGAGCACCGGATCCCATCACTGTGCGGGCCAGTTCAGTTAGACGAGTGAGGGTTATAAGTTTTTTGCGTGACTCTGCTAACGGGTGCGATCATACCAGCACTAATGCACCGGATCCCATCAAAACTCCGCAGTTAAGCGTGCTTGGGCGAGAGTAGTACTAGGATGGGTGACCTCCTGGGAAGTCCTCGTGTTGCACCCCTCGTTTTACTTTTTTCAATTATTTTTTTGCCGTTATTTATTATTATTTTATTTTTTGCGCCGGTGAGGGGAAGGCTCTTTCCGGCGCGCACGCGATGTCCACCTAGCGGAGCTGGGTGAGCACATTTTCGGGCTCAAAATCCATCGTTTTGACCTCCAGGCACGCCGTTTCCATGCGTACTCTACACTGAAAGCGTTTTTAAGGAGTTTTCGGCTCATTCTATTGCATTTAATCGTTGTATTGTGTGTTTTATTTATTGGGTGGCACGTGGACACGTCTGAGCACCGGATCCCATCACTGTGTGGGCCAGTTCAGTTAGACGAGTGAGGGTTATAAGTTTTTTGCGTGACACTGCTAACGGGTGCGATCATACCAGCACTAATGCACCGGATCCCATCCGAACTCTGCAGTTAAGCGTGCTTGGACGAGAGTAGTACTAGGATGGGTGACCTCTTGGGAAGTCCTCGTGTTGCACCCCTCGTTTTACTTTTTTCAATTATTTTTTTGCCGTTATTTATTATTATTTTATTTTTTGCGCCGGTGAGGGGAAGGCTCTTTCCGGCGCGCACGCGATGGCCACCTAGCGGAGCTGGGTGAGCACATTTTCGTGCTCAAAATCCATCGTTTTGACCTCCAGGCACGCCGTTTCCATGCGTACTCTACACTGAAAGCGGTTTTAAGGAGTTTTCGACTCATTCTATTGCATTTAATCGTTGTATTGTGTGTTTTATTTATTGGGTGGCACGTGGACACGTCTGAGCACCGGATCCCATCACTGTGCGGGCCAGTTCAGTTAGACGAGTGAGGGTTATAAGTTTTTTGCGTGACTCTGCTAACGGGTGCGATCATACCAGCACTATTGCACCGGATCCCATCAAAACTCCGCAGTTAAGCGTGCTTGGGCGAGAGTAGTATTAGGATGGGTGACCTCCTGGGAAGTCCTCGTGTTGCACCCCTCGTTTTACTTTTTTCAATTATTTTTTTGACGTAATTTATTATTATTTTATTTTTTGCGCCGGTGAGGGGTAGGCTATTTCCGGCGCGCA